>NW_019524856.1:233359-242570 GCF_002814215.2 Seriola lalandi dorsalis | reverse complement strand
TCAATGCACTCTGGTACAATACATTTTCTTGATAATTAGAGTGATTGTAATGAGGCAGAGAGCTTGTTACTCACTGAATATTACTCACTGTTCCAGTCCCTTTGTTGCAGAAACAAATGGTTGTTAAGGTGCAGAGGAAACGCTGGCTCATAATCAGCCGAGCCTTTAGTGAGACACAGATCGATGTTTGCAGAGGGTTGGAGTTGTGTTTGCTGTGTCAGTGTTCGTGTTGTTTGTTGTTCACACTGACCAGGGGCTCGGAAAGTGGTTGAAAATGGTGCAGTGGCGCCATTAGCTCTTATTTGTGCAATCTGTCCCAATCTCAATCATGACTCACGATACAGTACATTCGTGCTGCGGCTCAGAGCTAATGGATATTACCTTCAGCTTGTAGCTGATGCAGATCTGGTGCAGGGAAACACCGAAAACGGGTGTTCTCTTTTTTATTTATTTCAGTATGCTGCAGTTTGTGTCTTTGACACTGTCTTGCTCTCAGGTATTCTACAGATCATCCAAAATATGTTGAATATGAGCAGCAATTCTGAATTTGTAGGGGAGGTCAGGAGTGAGCAACAAAGCTTCCCAGACTCTTTCTCCTCATGCTCCCTTGACTCGCATATTACATGTTTTCTGTTATCGCTACAAGATGATTCACTCATTTGGACTTGGACCCTTCAGTCAAATGATCTTTGGTGTACCTCAAAGAGATATCAGCCTTTTACTGCCTCAAGACTCTGCAACAATCTATCAGTGTTAGCTGGGTCAAAGCGTCGCCCTGATAAACCACAAGTCCTGCAGTTTACAGGCTTTAAAAATCTGCAAAAATAGTTTGACTTCACTCTGAAATCACAACTAATGAGAGATTATTAAACTTTAAACTTTATTTATTCGAGAATTCCCACTGAGATCAAATCGCTGTCAGACCATCTATGTGTGTGCCTTCCCAGCGAGTGAGCTCTTACAGTCATCAGAGTAATGTCCCTTAAACGCCTCACATACAGACTATTGGTAAATGCTACAATTTAGAGATGTTCCCTGAACGCCTCTCATTCACTAGCTACAGCACACATCATCAGGGCTCCACTCAGGGGGTTTTGGGGCAGCAGCAGTGCACTGATGCACAGTGTATAGTGTCTGTATAGGAGGTTTAAGTGGGTATATATTCATCATTGCAAAATGTGCCAATATGAGGGACCTCTGGGGGTCCCTTTATCCCCCTTGGGGGCCCCAAACATCGGCCTGGTTTGCCTCTCCTGACGGTGCACCTCTGGCTGTTGACAGTCAGTGAGATCATACTGGGAGTGATGTTGAAGGATTCTAATAGTTTGTCTTCATTCCTCATCCTCATTATTCGATATATATTTGTTGCAGTGTGTAATCACTGTATTTATGTGTAAATCAACATGGAGAATTCTTTTTGATGGATGTCCATTTTGTGTTTAGGTGTAGGATCAGAGGATTTTGTTGTGTTGTCTCAGTATTTGCTCAGCTGTGTGATGTTTTTCTGACTGCCAAGTCCAAAATAAAAAAGAAAAACATCTGGTGCAAAGAGTCATCGTGTGTGGGATGTCTAGTTTTGATTGTTTCAGTAAACTTTACCTCTGTTCCCAGCTTTCTCAGCGACAGCAGAAGAAGTGTGATGTTAGGTTATTAGAAACAACATGGTTTGCTATCTTGTACCAACAGTTGACATATTTTTCTTTTCTGCAAAATAACGAAGTAGGTAATTCATTTAAAGGTCCCATATAGTCTAAAGGCAGATGTCCATGTGTAGTGTGATTATAGATCTAGCTTCTATATTAATACTGTGAAAGTATCAAAGCCTCAGTCCACAAAGAAATGCACACAGCCTGTATTCAGAAACTGAGCCTTAAAACCAGCTGTCAGGACTTCCTGAATTTTGTGATGTCACAACAAAACAATCACCACACTTAACCATGCCACAAGCCCCGCCCACCTGGACCCATCATCCAAACCTTGCAGGATTTGGCTTCTCTGGGTGTTTTTACCTAAAAATATTTTTATTTCCTCACTCAGAAAACAGTCAGCCAATCAGAAGAGAGGCTCAGAGTCTCCTCTCTTCTGATTGGCTCACTGACCTGTTGTTACTAGAGCTCCAGAGAGAAGCCTGAGAGAGGAGATGTAAAACTACACCGAGATGGTTTTTGCTTCTTAAAACCACATATTATTCTTATGGATCAACACTTTAAATCAAACACTGGAAAAATGTAATATATGGGACCTTTAAGACTTCAATACTTTACCTGAGCCTCCAGCAAACTGTTTCTATGTGACTGGGTCCTGGAATGAGGCTGAATCTCTGTGCTTCATAACTCCTTGTCACCTCCCGGCTTGAATTTGATGCTTTGTGACTTTTTGTTACATCATTAAATTTAGTGCTTATGCTAGGAGCAGACATACAAATACCTTCTACTACATGAGTGTTTTGGGAGATATTGTGGATGGAGAGGTTGGAAAAAATGGAGAGAAAAGAAATCACTTAGTGCAGTTTGAGCTTCATCAGCTCTTGTTTGTTAAGCTGCATATTTGTCAGACGGGAAATAAATAAGAAATGACAAATTCTTTTTCTACTTTTCACCCTATTTTAGTTTTTTCTTCTTTTTCTTCCATAGCCAAGAATCTCTCTTCCGGTCTGCAAATAGGCCTAATGAATAATTTAATCCCCATGGGTCTGCATCATGGAGAGGGAAATATATTTAGCGTCTGATGGATATTAATGTTAATAGTGTTAAGCATGTTTGAATCCAATACATTCTGTGACAATGCAATCCCCCTGAAATTTATTACTCAAACATGCACCACACAAATATGAGCTGTTGTTGTTTTTTTTCTCCTGCCTGAAAATCAGCAGCATGCTCATTCAGTAATCTGCAGCATATTGGTTTGTGACAAATGGCCTCACTCGGAGTCAAAAGAGGAATGGAGAGCATTTGTAAACAGCCAGTAGCATTCTTCAGCATTTATTACAGGCACATTAATCTTGATCCGTGTGAGCATATACTCTGTAATCTCTGTGTTATCCTTCTGCATTCGTTAAAGTTATGACATAACTCCTATAAGTCTGAATGATGCTGGACTCAGCTTGTTAGCTATCTTAATGTAGCATGTGGTCAGCTAACTGACCACCTCCTTAAAACCACATCAGTGATTCAACACAATGATAATGTTGGGTGAAATATTTTGTTCTGCTTTTACAGTAAAGTGTGGGTGTTATTTAAACATACATTGCAATAAATAATCAAATGTATACATGTTACTGTAATAAAATGTATTGACAAAAGACACGAAAGATATTAAAGGTCCCATATTTCACACTTTCTCTGTTTTATTTGAAGTGTTGATCCATAAGAAGATATATTTGTGGTTTTAAGAACCAAAAAACCATCTCAGTGTAGTTTTACATCTCCTCTCTCAGACTTCTCTCTGGAGCTCCAGTAACAACAGGTCGGTGAGCCAATCAGAAGAGAGGAGGCTCTGAGACAATCTACTGATTGGCTGACTGTTTTCTGAGTGAACAAAAAAACAGCAGATTTCAGGTAAACACTTAGTGAAATCAAATCCTGCAGGGTTTAATGGTGTGTCTAGGTGGGCGGGGCTTGGGGCATGACTGAGAGCAGTGACAGCTTTGTTGTGACATCACAAAGTTCCAGAAGTCCTGACGGCTTGTTTTTGGATTTCTTTGTGGACTAAGTGCATTGATACTTTCACAGTATTAATGTAGAACCTAGAATCAAAAAATACATGGAAGTCTCACCTTATACAATATGGGACCTTTAAGTTTATAAACTACTCGGAAAAATATGTCAACTGTTGGTACAAGACAGCAAACCGTGCTGATATAAAATGTTTCTGTGGTGTTGCTCCTGAGTATTTGACCTGTTGATTCATGGAGAGCTTTCAGCACCATGGACAGCGACTGAACAGCCTTTATCCAGGTTCACAGCTACAGTGACTGTGAATAAATATTTATTCTTTCTTCCTTTACAGTTCATTGAAATGACTGAAATAACTTTGTGAAATACTGATCTAATGCCTTCACGCTAACTGTCATAACTCGTAGCAACAGGAACAGATACTTGTATATAAGCTTTTACCTCGTCCTGACTGTTCACTCACACACCGCCGCTCGGCAAAGAAACGTTCCAGCTGCTCCGGCGTTACAACACACTGATTTAATGCTGAGTAATTTTGCAGACATCCGCGGCCGCAGAGTCTGTCATTTTCTGTTTGGGAATGAAAATGGAAGCGAGAGAGGCTTTGCCTTGGTGACACGTTGTAAAGGGGCTTTTATATGCTTTATCACAATGGGCTCACATTGAAAGTGGATTATTGCACCTGGCTGCTTGTAATGGCGTGCTGTCCTGCAGGACCACCGGTACACTAGAATCCTATAAGACCAGCAGCTAAGACCCTGTTGGGACCATGACAAATCCACGGGTTTACAGCGGTGCCTTTGAAGGGATGGAAATCACTACATCACTGCTGGAACAAGGTTAGGCAGTGGGAGCCATTGTGCTGGGTCCTTGCTGATGCATTCATCCCGCTGCTCTCCCGGATTACTGCTGTACACTGTTCTTAAGAGTGACACAGCGGTTTCCGATTTTCATACTGTGAAACATAACTCTGATATCAGTCAGCGCAGATAGCCCAGGACCGTCTGAAGACATTCAAGGTTAACATTTGGAGATAAAAGGGCAGAAACCTGGTGATAGAATAAGTTTTTCTCCACTTCAAACCTGTTAGGTTCCTGTAGTAGAGCACTTTTCAAACTCCAGATGGTTTTAATCTTTTCTCAAAATTTGGTAAAAGGTTAAAGGTCCATATTTTACACTTTCTCTGTTTTATTTTGAAGTTTTGATCCGTAAGAAGATATATTTTCAGTTTTAAGCATCAAAAACCATCTCAGTGTAGTTTTACATCTCCTCTCTCAGGCTTCTCTCTGGAGCTCCAGTAACAACAAGTTGAGGAGCCAATCAGAAAAGAGGAGGCTCTGAGCCTCTCTTCTGATTGGCTGACTGTTTTCTGAGTGATCAAGTAGAATTTTGCAGATTTCAGGTAAAACACTCAGAGAAACCAAATCCTGCAAGTGTTGGATGGTGGGTCCAGGTGGGTGAAGCTTGGGGCTTGGTTGAATGTGAGAGTTTCATTGTGACATCACAAAGTTCCAGAAGTCCTGACGGCTGGTTTTAAGGCTCAGTTTCTGAATACAGGCTGTGTGCATTTCTCTGTGGATTGAGTGCTTTCATACTTTTACAGTATTAATATAGAACCTAGACCTGATCTATAATCACACTACACATGGACAGAGACCTTTAGACTATATGGACCTTTAACCTGATGAAGTGGCGGTCTGGGTGTGCAAGTATACAAGACCATCACAGAGTTTTTCTCCTGACAAGTGTTGTCACTCTTGAATTTAGGTTAAAACAGCTAACACTTTTGTTGGTTTATTTGAGTAATGAAGCAGAAACAATAACATTCCTTATTAGGTCACTTCATGCAGAATGTGAGAGGAGTAAGAGTAGACAAAGAGGCTTGGAACAGAAGCTACTCTGGGTTAGAAAACCTATTTTCCAATGCATGACTTCAATTTTGGAGCACACGTGATTACTGTAAAAAAGACAAAAGGCTTCTGTGTGTCACAGGGTTAAATTTATCAGGATTTAAAATAAGAAATAACAACAGTTTATTTTCAATGACAGCAGCTGCAACATGATGAAAAAAACATGTTTCTGAGGATCACAAACACCGAAAATCCTTCTATCTTCACTAGGTCTCTAATGTCCCATACAGAGATGTAATATATGACATATACAGTATGTGCCTATATTAAGAGTGATGTTGCCATACATCACCTATAAGGAGATATATTATTATCACATATATACTTCCTCTGGATATATGAAGATATATGAAATACCCATTGTAAAATTTGCATATGTACATATATTAAAAAAAACACATGTGAGAGATTGAATAAATGTACGTTGTGGACGGGGTGAAAAACATGGAAGATGGAATCATTTTTATTTAAAAATTTTTAAAAAATGACGTTTTTCTATCTGCTGCAGGTACTGCAGGGAACAGCTCTGCCTTTGTGAGCTTCTCTTCTGCAGCATTAAGGAGAAAAATAATCTGATTTCTGCAGAAATGACAATGTGTCTCTCGTCTGGCCGGGGCAGCTCATTCTCTGCATGGTGTTCATAACTGTACAGAAAAATGTCATCTCTTACATTCTCCTCTTTTTCCTCCTTCACTCTTTCTCAGTTCCTAAGTCCTCTCTCCTCAGTCTCTACTTTTTTTATTCACCGCCTCTTCTTCCATCTCTTGAATCCTCTCAATCATTCTCCTCACACTCCATCTTCAGTTTCTCTCGTCTCTCTCCTCTTCATCTGCACATCTCTGTACAGATGTTTTATTTCTCAGCGTTTTTCACTCCACTCCCCCACTTTCTGCATCTTCTTCCATTTTCCATTTGCTCCTCTTCTCATCTTCTCCCTCTCTCTCTCTGTCCTTCCCTTCTGTTTGTGTCGGTGTCTCTCTCTCTCCGCTCGGCCGTGTCCCCTCAGTATGCGTGAACAGACTCTTGGAAGGCGACGGGCGTAGAGAGTGAGAGAGAGAGAGAGTGAGAGAGAGAGAGAGAGAGAGAGAGAGAGAGAGAACTCGCCGGCGAGCTGGACCAGTGTGTTCGTTTATTAGAAACTTTCAAAGAGTTTCAATTTCCCAGAGCAGACTGCAGCATGGAGCATTCCTCTCACTGTATTCATCAGTCCGGTGCTGAGTACTGGGGCTGTATTCAGGTCCAGTATTCATCACTGTGGTGCAGAATACAGTGAGGGGGAATCAACCCTTTTGTATTAAGATTTCGAGTCTTTTGAGTAGTACGATTGCCAGGAAGAGCTTCTACTGCAGGTGGCAAGAAAATGAGCAAGAGGAGAAGGATTTCTTCTTTCCTTTTTTTTTACAGTGTATGCAGTCACTTGCAGGTTGAACCCCACTCCCCGCCCCCCCACCCCTCTTTTTTCCTTCATTTTTCTCTCACCCAAACTGTCTCTTTACTTTCCTCTTTCCCTCCGTAACCACTTAATCTACTTCTCTCTCCATCAGCAGAACTCTCCGTCCTCTCTCTTTCTAATTTCTACCAGGAATTCCACTTATAGCTGCTTCTCAATTCAGCACACACACCCCGCCCCTCCGTCCCCGCCTCCTCCCTCGTACCCCGGCACAAATGAACAAGCGAGCCGGCAAAAACAGGCAAACAAACAGACAAATAAATAAAACGAAATTATATAACAAGATGTAATTCATCAGAACACAATCAAGAGCGAGAGGGGAAAAGCGAGCAAAGTCAAACACAAAGTCAATCTGTGAGAAAAAAAAAAACTATAAGACAAGCAAAAGCCGGAGCGAAAGGAAAGAATTCAACAAAGGGACGTTCCCCAGGCGCATTTGCATGAATTATGGGCCTAAAATTGAGCAAGCGATGATTGTTAGTCTCTATTAGATGGTCTGTCTCTTTCTCTCATCAGCGTGGAGCAGCACGCTGAATAATCATTCGCTTCAAGGGCAACACAGCGTCTTTAGTGAGCTCGCAGCAGGCCTGTCAACACTGCCAGAGCGTCACCCACTACGGGCTTGCTCACCCGTGGGCGCCGACATTAATCTCGGTCACTTCCCGCAGCACAAAGACCTTCCACCGTTGCACCCTGGGTGCTCTGTATCAACGACTACTGCCAGCCAAACTTACAAGTGGCCCCATGCCCTCCCTCCCCCCCTCCCCAGCCAAGAGCCTCTGTACCCAGCTGCAGCTTTATACATGCCTGGGTGAGGAGATTGGTCAATAGTGGTGGCAGTGGCGGTGGTGAAGCGTTTAATGCTGTTATCACGGCCTCTTAACTTTCCTCTTAGTCCCAAACTTGCTCTCCAGGCGTGACTTTCAGACATCTTTGAACTGCGGAGGAGGATCGGATGTCCTTGGCGACGACGGTGGGGATGTTGATGAAGCAGAATGAAGATGCTTCTTCACGAGTGTTGGCGTTGCCGCCGCAGACACACAGGGCCTGCGGTCAGACGAGGCGTGAGGACAGAGAGGTGGTGATATTATATTAGAGCTTTACATGACTGTTATTCAGCAGCCGTGACCTGAGTGACAAGGACTGTCCCTCTGTGCGTCCACCGTCCTTCACGACGCTCAGAGTTGTGTTTAGACATTCTGGCTTTTCTGTGTGCAGGAATCTGTATTTGATATTTTTCCGCTTTGGTTTTTATTATGTCTTAATTAATCAATGTTTTTCCAAATAATTGAGACGTGTTGAGAAAGAATAATTAATATTTGTGAATGAGACTTGAAGATCAGATTAGATATCTTTATTTATCCCAAAAGCGTGAGCTTAGCTTGAGCACCAATGCACAATGACAAAATGCTAGTTTGCTAATCTGTTTCCAGCCATTTTGGAAGCTGCACTGAATTTCAACTACGACATTTGTTATTTTGTCTCAGCTGAACTGAATAAACTTTATTTTTGTGCAGTTTTTTTGACCCAAACCAGTTTTTAAAAACTTACCCTAATTCATGTTGACTGTACAGTTAGATCATGTTAGCTTGTTAGCTTGCTAATCATAACTGTGGCTGTCTTCTCGTAAACAGCTCTGCTAATAAGTTATGACCCATTAGAAACTACAGTCTCCTCTCATCATGCTAACTGGTAACAAGGAACACATAAACATACTTTATTTGCATCAGCTCAGCGGCCATGAATCCTAAAATTAATTCCATGAATTAGCGTTACAATCACATTCATGCACACGCTGCGTTTCATAGATCCTCTCAGAATCAGCTGATGGGACAGTACAAGATGATCATTATTTGCATTTGTAGTTTGCACGTGTTCAGGTTAAAATCAGCTTGAACGAACAGAATAAACCTACAGAGCTGGTCAGAGGAGGAGAAATGAAAGGGAAGAGGAGTTATAGCAGCTCCTCCGTCACCATCTGCATGTGTAATTATTAAAACACAGCCAGACGGCTATCGGCTCGGCTGCTCTCAATTTGAAACCGCTGTTACAATGAGCAAACATGGCGGAGAGGAGTAAGCCAAGCCAGGTGTGGCAGCCAGGGACCTACTTACCCAATCAATTGGCTTGACATCCGCTCTGAATTCAAAGGACACAGCTCACTAGCTGCATATGGG
>NW_019524856.1:230602-233339 GCF_002814215.2 Seriola lalandi dorsalis | reverse complement strand
TGAGGTGTGTCCTAGTGTGTGCATTGTGTTTGTGTGGACGGGGAGCGGTGTGTCAGAGGCAGATATTTCCCCTCTGTGGAAGCAGGACTGTATTGGTGAACATGCATAGCACTTGAATCCAATAGGTTATGAACACTGCCTTTGTGAGGATTATAATGTCTAGTTTCTGTTGTGTCTGAGTCAGAGAGGAGCTCATTCAACTCTTGTGAGTTTGTTATCTCTCTGTGTTTTGTTGGCTCGCGCTTTATATTTCGAGTTATTCCCAGGTATTGTGCTGCAGGATGTAGTGTACTATTTGGGGGGGGGGGGAGAGTAACGGGAACACCCTGCACCCCAGTGTCAAAGAGGTCCGAGCAGAAGGTGTTCTAACATCACTCAGCACCTGGTGATATTCTGCTGTGATGATGGCGCTGAAAGCACGCCAGGAATTTTACACCAGAAATAGCTCTGCCAGCTCGACAGTGGAAACCTTTTTTTTTTGGGGTGTAAAATGCAGACATATTTGTCTTACAATGAAGATATTTTTCCATCCTGTTCCTTTTCCTTAGACCAGTGGATTCCTCCAGGGCCTCTGCAATGATGGAGGATGTTTTTTAATAATTCTCCACCTCACAGCTGATTTTGTAAACATCTGTGAATTTGTTTGTATGAATTGTATTGGCTGACTGTTTTCTGAGTGGTGGAGGGTGGTGGATCCAGGTGGGTGGGGCTTGGGGCATGGCTGACTGCTTTTTTTGTGACATCATAAAGTTACAGGAAGTCCTGACGGCTGGTTTTAAGGCTCAGTTTCTGAATACAGGCTGTGTGCATTTCTCTGTGGACTGAGGCTTTGATACTTTCACAGTATTAATATAGAAGCTAGAGCTGATCTATAATCACACTACACATGGACACAGACCTTTAGTCTATATGGAGCTTTAAAGGATGAACTGTTGCTATTTGTTTTGACGCAGGAGAGGAAAGATGAGGCAGGAAGATGGAGAGAAGCAGGGAAACATGTCAGATGTGATGTTATTGACGATGTTGGAACAATTATGGAGCCGCTGCCGACCTCATTATCACACAAATCTGTGCATCCATCAAGCCTGAGCTCAGACTAATCACGTTAATAGACCTCTCTAACGGCGGACATTTTGACTTGTCGACCACAGGTGTAACTAATAACACTCATGACGGCTGCGTTCCATTTGTTTGTTCCAGCGGGTGTTGTCTATGCTGGCTGTCTCGGTCACAGCTCGCTGGGACACTGAAATGGAACAGAGCCATTGTTCAGTGTTCTTCCTCTTGTGACAAAATAAAAATAAAATGGAAAAAAATGGACCAGACGACCTAACAGTTAACCAAACTTTCACTAAAGCTTTATTTCATGCGACAACATGTTTTCACGCACATACAGGTTAAAGAAGAAACCTGAATAGAAGAGAACCAGCGTGAAAAAAGGTAGCAGTATCAGATGTAGTAGCAGTAGTAGATGTAGTAGCAGTAGTAGCAGTATCAGATGTAGTATCAGATGTAGTAGCAGTAGTAGATGTAGTAGCAGTAGTAGCAGTATCAGATGTAGTAGCAGATGTAGTAGCAGTAGTAGCAGTAGTAGATGTAGTAGCAGATGTAGTAGCAGTAGTAGATGTAGTAGTAAATGTAGTAGCAGATGTAGTAGCAGTAGTAGATGTAGTAGCAGATGTAGTAGCAGTAGTAGATGTAGTAGTAGATGTAGTAGCAGATGTAGTAGCAGTAGTAGATGTAGTAGCAGATGTAGTAGATGTAGTAGCAGATGTAGTAGCAGTAGTAGATGTAGTAGTAGTAGTAGATGTAGTAGCAGATGTAGTAGATGTAGTAGCAGTAGTAGATGTAGTAGCAGATATAGTAGCAGTAGTAGATGTAGTAGCAGTATAGCAGATGTAGTAGATGTAGTAGTAGTAGTAGATGTAGTAGCAGTAGTAGCAGTAGTAGATGTAGTAGCAGTAGTAGCAGTAGTAGATGTAGTAGCAGTAGTAGATGTAGTAGATGTAGTAGATGTAGTAGATGTAGTAGAATATAGTAGCAGTAGTAGATGTAGTAGCAGTAGTAGCAGTAGCAGATATAGTAGCAGTAGTAGATGTAGTAGCAGTAGTAGATGTAGTAGCAGTAGTAGCAGTAGTAGATGTAGTAGCAGTAGTAGCAGTAGCAGATATAGTAGCAGTAGTAGATGTAGTAGATGTAGTAGCAGATATAGTAGCAGTAGTAGATGTAGTAGCAGTAGTAGCAGTAGTAGAATTAGTAGCTGTAGTAGATGTAGTAGCAGTAGTAGATGTAGTAGCAGTAGTAGCAGTAGTAGATGTAGTAGATGTAGTAGCAGTAGTAGATGTAGTAGTAGTAGTAGATGTAGTAGCAGATGTAGTAGATGTAGTAGCAGTAGTAGATGTAGTAGCAGTAGTAGATGTAGTAGCAGATATAGTAGCAGTAGTAGATGTAGTAGCAGTAGTAGCAGTAGTAGATGTAGTAGCAGTAGTAGATGTAGTAGATGTAGTAGCAGTAGTAGATGTAGTAGATGTAGTAGCAGATATAGTAGCAGTAGTAGATGTAGTAGCAGTAGTAGCAGTAGTAGTAGCAGTAGTAGATGTAGTAGATGTAGTAGCAGATATAGTAGCAGTAGTAGATGTAGTAGCAGTAGTAGATGTAGTAGATGTAGTAGCAGATATAGTAGCAGTAGTAGATGTAGTAGCAGTAGTAGCAGTAGTAGATGTAGTAGCAGTAGTAG
>NW_019524856.1:139264-230582 GCF_002814215.2 Seriola lalandi dorsalis | reverse complement strand
TTCCATTTGTTTGTTCCAGCGGGTGTTGTCTATGCTGGCTGTCTCGGTCACAGCTCGCTGGGACACTGAAATGGAACAGAGCCATTGTTCAGTGTTCTTCCTCTTGTGACAAAATAAAAATAAAATGGAAAAAAATGGACAAGACGACCTAACAGTTAACCAAACTTTCACTAAAGCTTTATTTCATGCGACAACATGTTTTCACGCACATACAGGTTAAAGAAGAAACCTGAATAGAAAAGAACCAGCGTGAAAAAAGGTAGCAGTATCAGATGTAGTAGCAGTAGTAGATGTAGTAGCAGATGTAGTAGATGTAGTAGCAGTAGTAGATGTAGTAGCAGTAGTAGATGTAGTAGCAGATGTAGTAGCAGTAGTAGATGTAGTAGCAGTAGTAGATGTAGTAGCAGTAGTAGCAGTATCAGATGTAGTAGCAGTATCAGATGTAGTAGCAGTATCAGATGTAGTAGCAGTAGTAGATGTAGTAGCAGTAGTAGCAGTAGTAGATGTAGTAGCAGATGTAGTAGCAGTAGTAGCAGTAGTAGATGCAGTAGTAGCAGTAGTAGATGTAGTAGATGCAGTAGTAGCAGTAGTAGATGCAGTAGTAGCAGTAGTAGATGTAGTAGA
Organism: Seriola lalandi dorsalis; assembly: GCF_002814215.2. Taxonomy (NCBI): domain Eukaryota; kingdom Metazoa; phylum Chordata; class Actinopteri; order Carangiformes; family Carangidae; genus Seriola; species Seriola lalandi. Next base: position 229,958 of record NW_019524856.1, on the reverse strand, counting down.
TGTAGTAGCACCAAGTAGCACAGGAACAAAAAGCCAAAGGCTGTTGAGTGTAAGAGCCACATTTTTCTCAGGAGCTGGTTGAGACCAAAACAGAGCAAAAGCAAAATGAATCATCGATTTACATTCGTCATATTGCAACTTTACATGAATGCTAACGCTAATCCCGATCTGTTAAATGTGTAAACAGGCAACTGTTTGCTAAAATTAAATCCTTAACAAAAACAAAGAGCCGAGGAAAATGGCGGCCAAAGAAAAACAAAGAAGTCAAACATAGTTCCATTATATTGTCCCGACCCTAACTCAGTGCTCAGTGTATATTAAACTGCAGGGAGCAGCAGCACTTGTACTTCAACTCTCTGGTAAAAGCAGTGTAACCACGAGGTAAACAGACTGCAGACACACTTAGAGCCATAAAACACATGGAAGTCACCACAGAGTAAAATAAACTCAGGTAAAGTGTCACAGTAATTCACCCATAATTGAAACTTGACACAGCTGAAGTGTTAAGCTCCTGTCGAGACACTGTTCATGTCCACATTGTGAGATTTGTGTGTTTCATTTAGGGGAGAACGCCCTAAAAAACATAATTTCCTCAGAGATCATCGCCGTAGCATGAAAAAAAAAACAAAAAAAAACCTCCTACTGACAGTAACATGCTCGGATGTGATGGGAGAGTCATGTCGACTGCGAGCGTTCGGAGTCGGCGGGGAGACAGAGACTCCAGTGTGACGAGAGAGAGGCCTTTCTGTGCTGTGACTCAGATGAACACAGCGGTTGTTGGGGAAAAGGTCAGGGGATTTTGTTGGTATTCTGCAGCCGTGCTCTTTCTTTGGCAGGACACTTGACGGCGCAGCGGGCACTCGAGCTTGAAATGATCTCGCTTCCTCCGGCCAGGAGGCGAAGGCTCCCATGCCACACAGCATACGCAGGACGCCATAAATCCTACAGTGTAAATAAAGAGCCGCCTCGCTCCACCACGTCTCACTCCTTCTGTGTCCTTATTTTTTTGTGAACGCTTGTCTTGTCTCTTTCCATTTCCCCTCTTCCTCCCTCTCATTTTTCTTTCTCATGTTTACTCCTCACTATCTCGTCCTGCTTTTACTCCTCCCTTGTCGAGTCTTTTCTTTCCATTATCCTCACGTTCGTCTGATTTCACAGCACTAAAGTGCAGTTTGTGGCAGGTTGTTATGAATAGAAAGGGAAGGTAAATCTCATTTAGTCGCAGTTTGACTTTATTAACTGCACGGCAGGCGGTGACAGAGGTTTATCCTTTGACAGATGTTTCCAACGCCGCTTGCAGTGTTAGACCACGACCCCCCGTCCTCAGCTACACACACACACACACACACACACACACACACACAAACACAAACATGCAGTCCCTAATTACAGGCTTACGACTCCCTGCCGAGCCTATAGAGCATCCGGGCCCAGCAGGTATTTCGCTGCCACCGTAGAATTATTTCACAGCAGACAATACTTCGCTGGATGTCACACAGCAAAACAAAATTAATATTTACAGTGACACAAATCCTGAAGGTGACAAAAAAGAAAAAACACTTCTATCTATGAAATGTTAGATAAACTGATACTGCATTATTAATTTATGGTCAGTGCTGATGGAGGAAGCCGTGTAACATTTATATGTTGAATTGCAAAGTGATGTACGGGGTGTGTTTTCCCTGTGTGCTAGCATTTCATTTCCACCTACCATCTCATCAGTAGTGAAGCTGAAACAAGTCCCTCAGGGCACCTCGACTCAACAGCAACCTACTGTATGATGTATGGTTTGCTGCATATGCACAGGGGTGGATTTCTTCTTTTTTTTAATCATCTTGTGCATTTACTATTTTTAGTTTTTCCCACAAGCTTCTCCATCGCCATATTCCCATGTTAGCACTTACTTTAGTTGATGGTGTCAGACACTCAGGATGGTTGTGTGACTGCAGAGTTAAGAGTGTGAAGGTTAAAAGCACTGTGCATTGACAATATAGTGTCATATCTTTTACATGAGGGTTTAATTACCTTAAAAAGTGAAGCAGCCATTTTTGTTTGGTTTTCGGGTACTTCCATCTTATAAAGAACCTTAAGCCCGACCTGTCTTCTTGCTAGATTTGTCGCTAGGTGCTGAAAGGGTCGGAGAAGTTGTCGAAGGTGCTACACTGGCGACACTGCTTATGACATGCATGCAGCATCAACGTCACCCAGTGAGTGGAAGGTTATGAGAATGGACATGAAGGGCTTTGGTCTCTGTATAAAGGCTGTTTAAACCAGAGACGTTGGACTGGAAGTAAAATTGTGCATCATTTTTATAGGTTCACATATTGAAATCAACAGCAAAATGTGACTTTAACTCCTGCATTGGCTGATTTAAATAAATGTCAGGCTATTAAATAACCATCTCCTGTTAATAAATATCTGTATGTGCAAGTCTTTGTGTCAGCCCTATCACTACATTAATATTGTGAGCTTGCTCAACTGAAGCCAACCAGACACCGCCACAAACTTTACTTTAGATTTACTATCTTTGTATTAATGGAGGATTTTAGCATCATGATTTGGGAGACAACATTAGTCCAACAGTAAACACAAACACAGATTCATGAGTTGGGATATTCCCTCTAGGTTAGACTTATCGCTTTTCTGCATTATGCTTAAAGTAACCTCAACCGGCCCGGACCATATGCTGGAGGATGAGTTATGTAGATTCCTCAGTCTGTTTTGCTGCCCTTGGCCTGTTTGCTGTGCAGCGAAGGGGGGAGTGGCCTGGCAGAACAATTGGTCTTTCTGCAAAGGGAAGAAAGAAATTTGCATTTTCGGCAAAGATTATTCATCAAGGCTTTTGTTCCAAGTTCCTGTCTCTTAATATCATTTCCATATCTTAACATTTAGGTAACCTTGAGACCGGCTTTGACAGCAAAGTGGAACCTTGTGTTGGTCAGAAGGCTCATAACCTGCAGTTAATCTTTGAACGCCTCTAAAATATACATCATTCAGCCTTTTAAATGAGTTTTAATCATGTCAACTATGAAATACGGTGAAAACGTGGTCAGAGTATCTGTTGGCTCTTTCAAACAGTAGATATCTACTTTCAGATTCATCTCTGAATGTCAGTCAGGAGTTTGTTCTCTCTTTTGGAGCCTCATGGGAATGACATGTTCAAGAAATATGAAGACATCACTGGGTGAAGGCTTCTCCTCACAAGCACATCTCAGTACATCTGGCTGCTCAGGAGGTTAAAGGTCGAACCTTGACCTGTGGCCACATTAACCCTTGGATCGAGTCTGGGCGTCCGCTGCAGGTCCGAGCGGCCTGAAGGTGAAGCTCGTTCATAATAATATCCAGAGGGAATTCCTGGCATGCTTACAATAATATAAATTTCTTTTCTCAAGTTTTTACAGTTACAGCTTGATTTATTTTTTGGGGGCTTTTGTGCCTTTAATGGACAGGATAGTAGAGAGAGACAGGAAACAGGGAGGCAGAGAGAGGGGGAATGACATACAGGAAAGGGACGTCCGAAGCGGGGGTCGAACTGGGGGCCAGCTGCAGCGAGGACTGTAGCCTCTGTATATCGGCGCCTGCTCAACCCACTGCGCTATGCGACACCCCACAGCTTGATTTATTATTCGCAGACTGGAAATGCACCAACAAGAACACTGATAAATTACAAAAATTAATTACTTTCAACAGACAGGAAAGAAAAATAAACTTTTAATAGAATCAGTCCACTGTTATCAACCCGCCACATTTTTTATATCCTCCCTTGTTTCTCGCTGAGACTTTTACCAGTGACTTCAGCTTCTCTTCCAATTAGCTGAAGTTGTAAACTAAGACACTTGTACATGCAGCCATATGCAGACGAACGAATCACAGTAACCTGAACATCCAGCTGCTGGACGGGAATCTGAGAGGAAACAAAAGTAAACTCACTACACCTTCGAATCAGCTCAGTTTACACTTGTGTGTTTCTAAAGTGTCTTGCATGTGTTTAAAAATCCCATTACCTTGTGCCTGAGCGACAATAATTAGGTATGTGGCAAATTATTATATTTCTTTGTTATGAAAGCGGCAAGAGATGTGTTCAATTATACGACAAGACTACATTAAAAATGTGATTTTACTCATCAGTGGCTCGAAACCTTAATAGACGACTTTCCATTATTTGGATCACATTTGTCCATTAATGCTACTTGTGAAAGCAAAGCACTGTTGAGTGCTGTTAATTTGGGTTTGAGATCTCACCTCAATCTAAATTCTCTGGACCAGTTGTGACTTTCATTCACTCGTTACTTTTGTCATTATAACTGCAGAAATCCCCGCCCCTCCCCCCACCTGGCCCCTGGGCGTAGGTGTCCCTGGTGGGACCCCCCTCCCTCCATCTAAGGAGGCGAAAAGATGAGGAAAAGAAAGAATAAAGAAAATGTCGCTCTCCTCCGCAGACAGACTCCGGGTTGCCCAGGACAGGATAAGACACAAACAATAATAATGTTGCCCTGAATGAAGATCCAAATCAAAAACCTTCATCGGAGGCAAGAAGAAGAGGGGAAAAAATGAAGGATACCCCTGGTGTTTTCAGATTATCCTTCTAAGAAAAGAAGCCAAAAATGACATCTGTTTACGTTCAAGTGAATTAATTTGGAGGCTTGTTGGGTGTTTTAGTTTAATGAACTTATCCGTGTCTGTAACTTGTGCGTCCACCTCAGTACGGTGGAGCTGGTGACGATGAGTCTGAGTCTTTTAAAGCGCTGAAAAACGACTTCAACAGCAGCAAGTATATTTCCTTATAATACAATGTGTTGGTTGCTTTGGATAAGCCGCAAAATACACAGTCAACAGTTTACAGAAAGACACTTCATCTGCATGGATAGATACCACTGAGTATAAGGGGGGGGGGAGTTAAAAAAAATAAATAAATAAATATTTTAATAAGGTGTATGAACTGAGGGTTTGAGAAGCAAGTCAGCAATTTCAAGTGGTCCTCAGCTTATATTCTGCTTCTCTCTCTTTACTCACAGTTGAAGTTTGTTTTCTGACGTCTCAGCTCCTTCATCAGTCAGTGAACTACGGTGGCCCAGACTGGTCAACACAAATAGAAAAGCCACAACGCTAATACTTAATCTGCATTTGTGTTGTGGCTTTTGCATTTGTGTTGACCGGCCTGGGCCACCGTACCGATCATTAATCATTTAATGAGCGATGAAGCGTCAGTGAGGAAAACGAGTCTTCTTCATATCATATAGGTAGTTTTTTGTTTGTTTGTTGTCTTGTAATGAATCTGCCTTTATTTTATATGTGTGTGTTCGTGTGTGTGTGTGTGTGTGTGTGTGTGTGTTATATCATGTAGCACCTCAGCTCTTCAATTTCCTCTCAGACATCCTTCAAAGTCAACCTGTAACTTTTTTGTCTTGTCTTCTAAGAAAACTCTTTTTCTTTGAGTGCCGCTGACAATTTGTCTCAGCTCAGGAGGACGGTGATAAACCCAATATCTGTCATCTGTGTTTCTTTTTTTCTTTTTTTTTTTTTAAAGCACAAGGGAAAAGTAATATCCTCTTTGAAGTAAACAGACATTTAACTGGATGTACATTGATTGAGATATAATATCTTCATCTGAAAGATTTTCTCTTTGGAGCCCAGGTGTCTCTTGCCTCTTTAACTTACAGATTTGCACTCTCATTGCAGAAGCAATTACCAACACTAAGAGTATGACAAGAACAGCAAACTGTGAGAAGCAGTGAATTGAATGTGACAAGACTGAATAAATTGCACCACTTAGCAGCTATTTTTACTTTGCAATGTACATAAGTTACTGATGATTAGATGGCTCTGCAACACATTACAGCAGCCAAGCTATTATGTTCAAGTTTGACATTTTCATCCTGCATTTCAGGGACTTGCTTCAACATTTGGACAGCAAAGGTGGAGGATTTTCAGCAGTGGTTGGATGAAACCGTGCGGTTGTTTCTGTCATTTAGCAGCAGGCAGCGAGGAAGGTATTTCTTTTATAATTAAAGAGTGAGCCGAGGTTTTCTTTCCAAGGTGAAGTTAATTATTTCAGCACCGGCTCTGCCCTCCATGCTAACTGAAGTAACATAGATTCCCCTGTCAGTGGGATCCTGTTGTTTTTACCTGTAGTTATCCGGTTTCATTTTTAATACATGTGATTTTCTGCAGCAGACGTAGCTTATGATTGCTAATGTTAGCTACTGTGTATGTGTAACTAACAGAGAGTCACTAACTTCAAGTCTCCTCTCTACCCGTGCTACTGTTACACAGATTGTATTTAAAGATGGACGTGGCTCTGCGTTGCCATCTTGGCAGTGCTTGACTCCGCCCCTAACTTCCAGCTAATCCAAAAAAATGGCAAAGAGGTGGAGTGTGAGTGGAGCCGAGACTTTGGTGCATGCATACACCCACTTGTCACTCAGAGTGGCCACACCCTCGATTATGCAGAACTTTAAGCCTTAATCATATTTAAATTGGTGAGCTATATAAAAATTCACCCCCCATGCAGTATTAATGAAGTAGGGAATTAGCTGTAGAGACCAAAACTGTTTCTGTACCAGGCTGTAAACATGTTTATTTCTGTTATAAAGTTGGACATTTTAACATGGGAGTCTATGGGGATCGACTCACTGTTGGAGCCAGACTCTACTGGTCATTAGAGGAACTGAAGCACTTCAGTGTTGGCTTCATTTGTCAGCCCCCAGATGTTCACACTATGCTTTAGCATCTCGTATTTCAACGGTTTAAAATAAGGAGTAAATCCACCATGATTCACCAGTTTATTTGTTTCTGCTCCTGGTTTCTGTTCTTGTCCCTGTTCCGCTCGCTCCCTGAGGTCCTTCTCTTCACGTCTTTAAAGAAACTGACTCAACAGAACCTGGGGGAAATCCATTATCCTGTGGCCACAGTCGCTGCCTCACAGCGTCTTGCTTTAAACCCCAGTGTGCTTGAATAATCATAACAGATCTAAAAAGAAAGTTAAACCTGTGGCATATTTGTATGAATTTAGTTTCTAACGTGCACTGATTTTATTGATGATGTTCGATGTGATACAGGTAGTAATTGTGTTGGTTTTAGTGGGATAATGATGATGTCACTGTGTCACCTGCATCACCTCTTTGTAGTGATGTCAAGTAAACTAAACAATAGATACTACCAGGCTTTTTTTGTTTTAGCCATGACATAACTGTTGTTATGTTCTGCTACTCTCTTATTATTAAATTATTAAATCCCTGTATTTTATGTGGTTGAACAAGTTGAAATACTCTCAGAATAATGACCCTTGAAGACTGCAGCGTCTTCACTTCTTGCTTGTTTCAGGGTCTTTTTTCCTTCACTCTTGTCTTAAGCATTGAAACACAGGATCGAGGTCATGTGACTCACTACGCCAGTCCAGCTCCTTGCTTTCCTTAGGATCATTCACCTGCTGTATTGTCCTTTAAAATGGGGCGCCGCTGTATGTATAAAAGGAACTATGAGTCCCGCATTGTTTATACCCAGTGTGTATGTGTACATCCTCAATTTAAACCTGAGAGTCAGCACTTTCACCCCCCCACCCCCCCAGTCACTGTTTTTATTTTAAATCCAATATGGTGCAGTACACAGTTCAACTAACTTTGTTCTGGAACAGGACATCTGCTCGTCTGTGACCTTGTACTTTCGCATCAGTCCACCAAGACCTGTTCACAGAGGTAGAGACAAAGCTGTTTTACATCCTCACCACATGAGCAATAAAACATATCTGCCCAATTCGTATGACAGGAAGGAGTCACACTCACACTCATGTTAAAACACTTAAAAGTTGAAGGAGAAAGTGGCACATTTCAAAGAAATCTTCAGCCTCCAGCATGACTGGAACACACCTCTTTAAGCACTTCACTCACCTCCCAAATATACAGTGAATCACAACAACAGCTGTGTCTGTCCACAAAGTATGACAAGGCAGAGGTGAAGAGAGGTGTCTGTGTGCGTTAGCGGGCTGATGACTAGGAATATTATTCATTTCTTGCACATATATTTATTTATTTATTTATTTATTTATTTATTTTGCCATATGTGTGGAGAGGGTGATAATGTCCCTGTAATGAAAGTCGGTTCCGGCCGCTAACAGGATTAGAGCTGAGAAATGAGCATGCAGCTTTTTTCCCTACGAGGTGCACAGAGTTCAGTTTAAACAGCCCCTCCGTCTCCAAACTCTTTGTCTCATCACTTTTTCCCAGAGTGTCTCTGTGTTTTACTTTTTTTTTCTTTTTTTTTAATTTGCTTTAAGCCGGAGTCATTACAGAGGATCTGCTGCGTGTCACCTGGCCTACCTACCTCAGTGCCGCTGCAGCCACTTTAGCAAATCTGCCCTCGTGCATTAATCCTGCCTCTGTTGTTGCTCTGCAGAACCTGCAACAACAAGAAAAAAAACAGGTTGTAATTGAGCTACAGTGTTATTGCATAATAACTCATAATAATGAGAAACTTCTTCATTTTCTGTCCCAACACTGATTACAGTATCTCTAGTTCCCGGGATTCCTGTGGCTCTAAAGACGGAGTCAGCAGCCGACTAAATGAAAGTAAGCAACAGCTAAAACACTGAATTCTGTTGATGATAACAAGGCGTGTGTGACGTCCGTGTGTTGGGATACGACTGACTAAGTAATGACTATGAGTAGAGGTGGTGTGACTGGTTGTTTACGTCTTAGTTTTGTGTGTATTCTCCGGTTTGCTGCAGGAACGAACCTCATTTCCCTTTAGAATCATTAAAACAAGTCGCTCGTGTGTGAGTTTGAATTAACACAGATCAGTTCTTTTGTTATGAACTCTTTTTTATTAAATGAGGATAACATAAATGCATGGTGGACTACCAGGAAATGAAAGGGGAGCTAACATGGCTTTGGTATTAAATCTGTCTGTTGTCATTGCACCGTCTTCGTCATGATGTCTTTGACCTCTGTGCCTCCTGATGAAAGGATATGTTCAGATTGTGTCTTGAGTTGAGTTGTTGAGTGATTTTGTCAGACGACGTTGCGATTATAAAATCAGGATGTGCACAAGAGAGAAAAGTCTTCTGTTCTAAGTGTGAAAACAGTTGTGTAATATCCTCTGGAGCTCTGAAGGAGCTTCCCTTGTTTAAAAGGTTGAAAGCCATAACCCAGGTGATGTCAGCAGGGATCCAGTGTGTTTGGAGCTTCACCCATAGAGAATAAAAGTCAGGATAATTCAGCCACTGCTGCTTTGATTTTGACCTTTCACTCCTTAATCTGCTTCTCAGGAGTCTCCCAACTTTGAGGACCTCCAGTTCTTAATGCATGCACGTCTTCCAGCTGCAAATCCCAAACTAATAACTGAATTCTTCATGACAAATGTTGAGTCAAGTGATTTTAACACATTTTAAAGAACTTCCCAGGGTGGTCGGCTCTATGCTCATCAATGTGGAATATCCTGATTAAAATCCCTCAAAGAATCAGTTTAATTATACTGAATATTTCTGAGAACGAAAGCGTGATGAAGCAAAACATATAGCGCTTCTTTACTTCACCGCCTTCCAACACGGATAATGATATCACAGTATCACAGTGCAGTTATTGGAAAGTAATACACACTCTCCGGCCAGTTAGAAATAAGTAAATCCAAATTCGTTTATTCAAATCAGCCGTAGATGAGTGAATTGAAAAGTTACATCCGACTGCAGTTTTTACTCATTTGGGTTAACAACAACAAATTTTGTGCTTTTGCAGCCCAGGAGTGTGAAATAAGGTCACGGCTCGTCTCCGAGTCGAGCTGTTTATTTCTCCCTCTCTCACTCGCAGCCTCCCTCTCACTAATTACCTTTGGTTTTAAGTAGCTTCATTAATTCTGTAGTAACGACGCAGCGCTGACCACAATACCTGACAGTAATTCATAATTAACACATAGCACTTCCACGGTAACAGGCAAGTGCCTCCGAGTTAATCATGCGGGGGCAGTGGAAGTGTGTACGAGCGCGCGGTGACATTGTTTGAGTAAAATGCTGCTCTCTGCTTTTTGGAACAATCGTCTATGAAAGGAAGTGGCACCAGACCCAGTTTCTCTCAAAAAGTGGTGACATCAGCATTTATTCGCACAGTCGACTCAGTGGAGCGGCTTTTTGACTGGAATCAGCTCAGCCCACTTAACAAAACCACAACTTTTTCTTTTAGTCTTTGCACATCCAGGGGTCAAATAAGGTCACAAACTTTTGTGTTTCTCACTTTCTTTCTTTTCTAATTTTTTTATGCCTTTTATGATTCAATAGGACAGTGAAGAGTGACAGGAAATGGGACAGAGAGAAGGGGAATGACATGCAGGAGAGAGTCCGGTCGGCCAGGAGTCGAACCTGGGACTCGGCTGCTCAGAGCAGACTCAGCTATCGAGTCGCCCAAGAATTACAATTTTCTCCCTGTTCTCTGCAAACCAGAATCAGACAGAGGTTATTTTGAATAAGACAAACAGTTGAAGTCAGTGGTGATATTTCCTGGTGGCCTGAGAAGTCAACTTGACCAGCGACAATACAACAAGGAGGAATGAGTTGACGGATCTCTTGCATCACCTGCCTGTCTGTCTATGCTGCGTTTGCCTTTGATAATGGCTGTTGATAATAATAATTATCCATTGTTGCTGAACCTTCTAACCAGGAAGTAGTGATGTAATTTTTATTTTCCCTCCATCAGAGCAGGAGAGAGAGAGAGACAGAGCACCTCTGCCTTTACCCTAATGTTTTATAACTTGCTGACATAATATAACTGTATGGGGGTTTCCACTATGTACACATGTAGGCTCCACTTTCTCCTGTAATGACATGCACCCCGCCCCCGGTTGTAGTGCTTTTTAATATGTGTGTCTTGTAGCCAGGAAACGTTGAGTGGTGAGAAGCTTTTCTCTCAGTCTGTGTCATCATCTCCTCATTCAGACACTTTTAGCATTTAGATTTGCTCTGATTCTGTCAGTCTCATCGTCTCAGCTCGCGTCGCTGCAGCAGCTAAATGATGACTCTTTTTTTTTTATTGTCAGTTCAAATAAACACCTGAGTCAAGCAGACACGTAGAGCAGCGCGGGACTCCTTGAGCCAATCAGCTGTGGTGCACATGTCCACAGACAGGCTGGTGTCACACAACCCAGCTTTGCTGAAGTTGCGTCACCAGAGCTCTTGAGCGCTTGCTTTGTTTCCTGATGTTTATTCAGAGCCTCTGAACGTCTCATCTCTCTAAACCAGCAGCTCCCAACCTTTTTCCAACTCATGGCACCACTTGAAAATCTCAAAAAACATTGGTGACCCACATCGGACCCCCATAACAATATGGAGGCCAAATAATGACTTCACAGAGCAACTTTTTTATTATTTTAATGTTTTTAGTGTTTGTTTTAAAACATTTAAAAACATTATTATAATAACGTTTTCTCACCAAAATTTTACAGGTTTGCAAATTATCTGTTGGCCCACTTACAATATGTAATATGCGTAATTAAACGTTACCAAAAGTTGAGAATGCGTACACACACGCACACACGCACACACCCACACACACACATATGCACACAGCTGTTATTCAGATGATCACTGGTTTGAGTTATGGGCCCTTTTCTTTTTGAACAGTGAACTCTTTGAACGGAGTGCTGACAGAGATGGAGCGCAGGAATAATTGTTTCATTGCTCCGTTTGAAGCGGGCCCATCCATCAGGCTGCCACGTGCTCCACAGTCAATGTGTATAATGTGGAGATGAGGATGGGAGTGAGTGTGACGATGGCGATCGAAGGAGAGGAGAGGCTGTGGATGGTTTGGAGCTCTGTGTAGATATGTGAATTTTTTCTTCACTGTGTACAGACATGATGAGGGAGATTTTTCTGACTGGAGGAGTGTGAGCTTTAGTTGTAGGGAGGCTGGTTTACACAACCTTGGTGTTGACATAAAATACCTCCCTGCACTTTCTTTAGGAGCCACATTTGTGAAATTTGTGAGGATGCTTTCAAATAATAAATATCTGATGTCAAATCTGAATTAATAAAAGGTATTTTTTAATTTATACTGTGCCTGTGATGATGAATCCAAAGCTTTACTAAATGCAGATTCACAGGATCTTAAATACCATGAATAAATCAAGTGGCACTGCCTCATACATAAGATATGGCCCTGCGTTCATGTGCTGTCAGAATAATCGGAAAATGTATTTTCTGACTGCGAAAAAGTCACATAAACGCCCCATCAAATTGGAAAGTCTATGAAAATGTTTGGTTGCCAAGTTGTTGACGTCCTCTATGCAGAAACATGGCGGGTGAAGGTAAATGTGGTTGATGGTCAGAAACTTTTGAGTAATGGTGAAAATTCACCAATCATATGTATTTATTTTTTGCTAACATTTAATTTGTAATTAGAATAGAGTGACCTAGATTAGTTAGAAAACGTTATTCATTAGCAGTAATCCGGATAATTAGTAACACAAATGCTGGAAACTGCTATCAGCGTGTTGTTTTAACACTTCCGCATTCAGACTTAAAGCACCTGAACACACCGAAGTCAGAAGTGGTGATATCAACCAAAGCAGAGGCATGACGCCATTATGATTATCTTCATCTAACCACCACTGACCTTTAAAGCATAATTGTTTACTGAAGAGACGTTAAAGTGTAACCGAGGTTATTTTCTGTAACCCCCCAAATTACAGAGGGTGCCTGAACGGCTCATGGGCAAGTTAGCAACGAAGCCTCCAGCTTCTACTTCTCGTCATGGCGGTCTACGCTCCTCCGACAAGCGTCTGAAAGGAGAAACTGTGTTAGGTGTAAAGACAGTAAAGAAAGTCGGACATTTCTAACAAGATATTTAAACACAGTAGCTGAGAGGAGCTGCGGGTTTCGTCTGTCACTGTAAAGTGGAAGTTACCGGCAGGTGTTCCCTCGCAATTAACTCTCATCCGGGTGAGTTAGCTTGTCGGAGTTAGCTGTTAGCACTAACGGTTTTGTTGTAAAGAGTTTAACCGTGTGTTTTTTTTCACCGTGAACAACAGTTAAGTTAAATTTAAAGCAGAGTCAGGCCGGATGTCGTGTCTTTTTGTGTTAAATAAAATGTGCATTTGGTTTGTAATTAGCTAATTAACTGCTGGCTGTGTCATGTAGGCTACAGCTGCTGCCATAACTTCAGGGTGCCTCAAGTAATTTCTCAGTATTTGAGTTGTGTTAAACTTGTGTGTATTCACTGTAAAGATGATTAATGACCAGATAGAGGTGTAGAGGCAGATTACTTTGAAGATGTATTTAAAAAAGAATAATGACACATAAATATTTTGGACTGTTTGATAACTCTTCTACACACTTGTGTGCAGCCTGGTGTTTTCTGTCTGTGGACAATGTGGAGCTGCCTCTGTGGGATAGTGGATACCTGTTCTCATCCGGACACTGACTTCTGGACATTGTGCTGCTCCAAGGAGGCTGGTAGGAACCAATTATAACAAGGTTATTTAAGGAGAAATTTTAAACCTTAAATATTCTAATTGCACTTTTTCCTGAGATCTCGAATACTTTTATTGTGGTTAAGAGACCAAAACATACTGAGACTAATGTGTCTTTAAGGAAACTTCTAAAGGAAAATAAGAACCAGTTACTGAAATCTTTGGTTGTGAGAATAATAATAATGTTAAGGGTTAATTATTTTCTTTGCTGATTGGTTTCATTATTAATTGTTTTTCCTTATTATAATTTTTTGTATGTGTCGGAAATTGACTCGGCAAACTGGAATTAAGGTGAAACAAACTTTATTATCTTTTAATCTCCAAAAAGGAAGGGAAGAAAAACATTTAAACAAAAGAAACGAGCCACCAGAGAAATGAAAAAATGAACAAAATGCTTTCACTGAAAACATTTCATCTCATTCTTATGCCTCTGTACCGGCGACAGCCGGAGCTGGAGGCATCATGTTTTCGGGTTGTCCATCCATCCAATTCTTGTGAACGCACGTATCTCAGTAACGACTTGAGGGGAACTGATTAGATTTTGGTGGTTTAAGATCAAAGGTCTATGCGGAGAAAATGAAATGATGACATTTTATAGCCAAAAGGTCAAAGGTCAACTTCACTGTGACATCATAATGTTCTGGATAAACACTTCTGGACATGCTGTCAATGCTGTAGCTCAGGAAGGAGAGATTTTGACCGTATTTCCTGCAACTTGACTGGTTGGCGGAGGGATACAATCATGAGGCGGTGGTTCTAGTTTTCATGAATCGGTGTAAGTGTTTGTTCTTTGTGGACTTGAGGTCTTATTACTCTCTGTCTAGAGTTGTTACTGCCAATCTCTGTACTGAACCTAGTGGTTAATGAACCCAGAGAACCTGGTAAATGTGTAGCCAGACAGAACTGCATGGTCTCAGGTGCCCAGATACAGATACAGATACCTCAGATACTCAGATTCCCAGGAACTGGTTAGAGGTTTCAAAGGCTGCGGGAGTAACTTGTTCAAAAACTGCTTCTGCACTCTCTGCAACAGATGAGCACACAGGTGCCAACATTCAGGCTACACCAGTCTCAGTTATTGCTCCACATGGGGACAGCGCTGTTGAAAACACTCACCTGTCAACAGACTCACAGCAGCAGACCTCATCAGGTTGTTGGCTGACCCACTTCTGACTTTAAATATATCAAACATGCCCCTCAGCAGCAGAGATGAGCTCCACCCCCCCAATCTCCACTAATTAAGACGCCTCAGATTTGTCCTGTTTACTGAAATGAAGTTTTGGTGTCAGAGGAAGTGTGCATCAAATGTCAAAAGCAAAACAGAAGTGATCAACATCAGATCCTTTTCCTCTCTTGTCTCCTTTTTAAAACATCACAGACAGGCCAGGTCGGTTTTAATGAGCACGTCGGGAGCTGCTGACTGCAGGAGTTTGGGAGTTTTTTTTTTTTTTTTTGGGAGATTCATAAAGTTTGTCCTGTTTGCAGTTCTCAGTTTCAGAGTTCAGGGTATTGGCTGTACAAAATGAGGGCCCAAATACAGACACTAGGGCCCACCTGGCAGACTAAAAAAGAAGTCTGCAGGGCGTCAGACTGAGCAAACATAAACATAAATTCAGCAGGCAGGTCAGAGTGAGTTACAGGGTACAGAGCAGGAGTTACCAGAGGTAGGTGGAACTAGCTCAGAGCGGCTCAGACAGAGAGAGTAGGTTCAAACAGAGAGATAAGATCAGGCTCAGGGTTAGACACAGATTCAGACACAGACTTCTTACGTGACAGACAGGCGGACTAAGACTGGCTCAGATCTAGAGTATGTAGGCCAAGAAGGAGAGACAGACTCAGACTGGTGTGAGGGCAGCTGAAGGACAGGTGAGGCAGGAGAGTATGTGGAGTTTCAGAACACACACACACACACACACACACACACACACACCTGCAGAGGGAAGAGGAAGAGGTTACAGTATTTCCAGGCGCAGTTAAATATAAATTTAATTCAATTTTGCACTTCTCCTGTGTTTTAATTGAAGTTTTCATCTGTAAGAAGATATATTTGTGGTTTTAAGAAACAAAAACCATCTCAGTGTAGTTTTACATCTCCTCTCTCAGGCTTCTCTCTGGAGCTCTAGCAACAACAGGTCAGTGAGCCAATCAGAAGAAAGGAGACTCTGAGCCTCTCTTCTGATTGGTCGACTGTATATAAAAATATATCAGATTTCAGGCAAAACATACAGAGAAACTGAATCCTGCAAGGTTTGGATGGTGGGTCCAGGTGGGCGTGGCTGCCTCGGCCAATGTTTTCACAAGTTTGAAAATACGTCGGTAACCTGATACGTAGCCAAGATGGCGACCGTTGAGGGTGAAAAGTCTCCAGAAGAATGCTAATTGAGACATAGCACAAGTATCTCATGCAGCAAATATTCAAGCTCCCAGAGGATCAATACTAATGTTTTTACCAACCTTTTAACCTTCTTTTCTAACAGTCAGGCTAAAATAGTCAGTTGTGTGCTTGATGTTTACTGAGCAGATTCACACGAGTCCTTTCTTATCTCGGACACTTATGGGGTCATCATGCTTCATAATGCGCTGCTTGTCCTTTATTCAAAGAGCATCTGAAACCCTGACCCACACTCCTCCCCCGCACTGGAATCTCTTAAGATTTTCTTTTTCTTCTTAATACAAACACTGTTGTCACTTTTTGTGTTGCGCAGTACGACAAACACCTTCAAAGAAGGATCGGCTGAAAGAGCGTGTGTGTTTATTTGAATGCACATTGAGTGCCAGGCTTTTATCCTGACTTTTAAGTGTGGCCCTTTGGAACAACTATAAACACATTGGCTTTCAAAAACATGGTTGTCCCGCTCATTGTACAACTTAGTTTTCCTCAAGCGTCCAAGCAAAACATATAAACTGTGCACAGAAAATCTCACAATGACAGATTGAGCCGTGAAATTCATTATGTTTCCAAGTGGTTTGGTTTGAATCTCCTGTTGATAACAGGATAATTAGAGTCAGTCTTTGTATAAAGAGGACACAACACCACCATTACCGCCATCATCATTCTAAACAGGTAGTGAATTAAATCAGTCCGCATTTTGTTATTCGCTCCTCTCATTCTAATGAAGCGTCGTCCTCTCGCTCTCTCTCGTGCAGCGCTGAGAGTTTTCTGACGAGCGGAGCAGGACACCAAAGGTCGGCGTTGGTCTCTCTGCCTCTTAGTATGAGCGGCCCTCCCTCCCTCAACTAGATTACACCATAAATCAGCGGCTTGCATTATAAGCCAGCCAGTAATCCAGCCGGGAGGGAGGCTGTTTGTGTGGTTGTTGTGTATATGTGTGTGTGTGTATGTGTGCCTGGGTGTTGAGGATCATGAGTGCATGTCTGTGATTATGCGCAGACATCTGTATTTGTCTGCTTTGATTGTGTGTGTGGTACCATAAATTCTACCTCATCAATTATTATACTTTCATAATATAAAATTTCCTTGAAATACTGTCACCCTGCCCTTTTAGTCTGAGCTGGATGCAAATAACTCAATTTTTATTTAAAGTGAGGCAAACTATTGT
This sequence comes from Seriola lalandi dorsalis, assembly GCF_002814215.2. NCBI lineage: Eukaryota > Metazoa > Chordata > Actinopteri > Carangiformes > Carangidae > Seriola > Seriola lalandi. Next base: position 212,949 of record NW_019524856.1, on the reverse strand, counting down.
GGGTGGGATCTGAAAAAAGAAAAAAATTTTGTTTGAAAAACAAAAAAAATTTCTGCCCACTGTCTAAAATCTGCTTCAGTTTTTTAATATAAAGTGTGGGTGTTTACACAAAAAGCTGGTTGGGATGATGGACCTCACAAATCACTACAACTTGCTTGGTTGGTTAAAAATAACTTTTGGTCTCAAATACTAATAACCAAGCGGACTTGCCTGCAAATTAACTAATGTGGATACATGTAGTGAGAATACAGCCAGTATCTGGATTACACAATATGGAGTTTTTGACACGAAATTCTGGAAAAGAAGTGGTTCCAACAATGTGCTTGCAAAGCTAATCTCACCATCTAACAACGACGTTTTCTCAAAAGGCTTCAGGCTTGTACACATAAGGGCAATACACACAAGACGTGCATTAAAGCATCTGCACCCACTGTTGGAAATGCATGTGCTCATGCATCAGTGCTTCACTGGCGTCCGTCAGCTGCCACTTTCCAATTTCCCAGCGTCAACACATGTCAGCTCTCCAGAGAAGCTGTAATTTTATCGCATTAACCCGTTGGATCAGCGCATTTCAGCTACAGCAGTGTTTTAACTAGGTGTTCTGTTTGTATGATGCGTGATCCACCAATCATGTTGTGAAGCAGTATGTACTCTGCCCTTTCCTGTTTCCTGTGTTATGGGTGGCCTGTTGTTGTTTTAAATACTCAGAAATCTAGTGCAGTGCTTCTGAGTGGTCACACCCATCACCTCAGGTTCACATCGTTATGACGTGACTGTCCAAAGAACAAGTTACAGTCATTTTCATTCTTTACAACACTTGGTTTCTTTATTTTTTGGCTAGTTTGAACCATAAACAGAATATAAGTAAAACTGATTATCATTTGCTTTGTTCTATACAAACCCAAACTACAGAAATGAACACGATGTCATGAGTCATAAATGGGGATTAGGCTTGGGCCGATATTCCATAATATTAAATATCATAATATTTCTCGCCATATGCACCATTTTTCATAATTTTTGCAAAACTGAAAAATGTTTTTCCCCAATCTGCCCTGCTACAGAATATGACCCACATTTCACTCATGTCACTTTGTACCTTCCTGTGACAAGTTAAACTTATATATAAATATATATATCATATATTGCAATATTTGGGCTGGACTGTATCCAGATGGTCAAACCTATTATGGATGGGAAAAGGATCATACTGGATATACGGACTTGTATTCCCAAGTTTAAATCAAAAGTAAAGCTCAGGAAAGTTAACAACCGAGTGGAACGAAGAAAAAAGCAAATCAGAGATTTTTAAAGCAGTGAATCAAACATTCACCTCATGTTCAAGGGAGTCATAAAAGTAATACCTTTTAATCCACTGTCGCATTGCACTTTGAGATGATGGGTCCGTACAGTCGGACTGTCAATCATCATTTCTCGGCCAGTGGAAAGACATCACAGTAAATTAAAAATCTGCTGTGCCACACTTTTTTGTGGTTATAATGTAATTACAATAAAATACTGCTTGATGTGATCCGACGGCAGAATTTTAATAGAGCAATTACAGCTGGATTTCTACAGATGAAATGGCCACCGTCCCTAACAAGTTAGATTAATAAGTCATACTTATTAACTATCTCATTGCGTAGATTTAACATTGCTGAAGAAGATTTCAGTCATTCTGATAACACCTGGAACCAAAATTGAGAATAGGAGCAAAACAATAATAATAAAGGAGTGTGTGATTAATTTATGATGGAAAAGAGGAAATATTTAATAGTTAAGGGAAACAGATACCACTAAAACTTAATGAGAAGATGAAAGCGAGGAGCCAGTGTCACCTCGTTCGGTGTGTGTCCTCACAGGAAATGAATATTCATGAGGATGTAATCACGGAATATGAAGAGATGGAACAGACATCCTTGTTAAACTCATTATGTCTGAATAGACATTTCAGTGGAACAAAAGAGCCGCTAAACCATGTGACGTTCATTACATCCAGCAGCACTCTAACTCTGAGAGCTGATGTGTTTTCGTGAGATCCTGTGGATACTGTCACAGTTAAGTCTTGCAGCTCTCGTTGTTGAGCACTTAACTTTCTGACATATTTTCATGCACTGTCTGAAAGTGTTGTTATAATTAAAGTGTTGTCAGGATTTTGACTGATACCAGCGCAGATAACGCCAAGGCTGGGCTCAGATCACGGGAGATGAGCCTCATCAGTTTAGAAATCGAGCTGTGAGCTGTAAAGGAGCGAGATCTTCCACGTTTGTAACAAAAAATCTGAGTGGAAAAGAGAGGAGGAAAAATAGGTGCATCGTAAATTGAAAGAGTCAAGATTAGGCTTCTCCATGACTGTAGTGAAGATCAGAGTGTAAAAGAATCTGCACCGCACAGAAGTGGTTCATCGCACTATCAAATATTGTGAAGTTTTAGAGTCGAGATTTTTCTGTGACTGTAAAGAAAGTCAGAGTAGAAAAGTGAAGCTGGGAAAACAGAAAAAGAACATACAGAAGAAGAAACAGAAATGAAAACAAAAAACTCTTCATTACAAGAAGCGTAGGCTCGACATCCTACTTCCAAACGTTGTGAAGGAGTGTAGAGGAGTGAGCATCACACTCAGAACAAGGAAGGATGGGAGGAAGGGAAAGAAATAAAGAAAGGACATGGGGCTACACCAGACACATACACTTTAAATAAAGATGGACGTAGCCTTTGTGACATCAACCACAGTTTTCTGAAGAATAGTTGTGAAGCTCAGAGTGAGCTGCTCCACCGTCGCCATCTTGGCAATGCCTGACTCCGCCTCTAACTCCCGGCTAATCCAAAAGTGGGCAAAGAGGAGCGGCTGAGACTTTGGTGCCGGTTCAATAACCGTGGCAAGCATACGCCCCCGTTAGCATTTTTAGCACAGCTGTGCGTCTGGCCATCTTGCTCGAAGGATAATTCATATGCTGGCTAATTAGCTAGTTAACGGGTTAAGCTAACAAGCCAGGTTTGGTGAGTGCAGACTCTGATACCTGCTAATTAGTGTGAACATAAAATACTTCTGGACTTTCACTCACCTTAAAAAGGCTGTAAACATGTTTATTTCTGTTGTAAAGTTGGACATTTCAACACGGGAGTCTATGGGGACTGACTCACTGTTGGAGCCAGACTCTAGTGGTCATTAGAGGAAATGCAGTTTTTGTCACTTCAGTGCTTCAAGATCTAACCAACTTCCACATACAACTTCAAGATCTTGTGAAAGGGCAGAGAGAAGGAAGGTCTCCCATGAGAGTAAAGGTCTGCAGAGGCTGCAAGTTAACACACAAACAGCAAAATAAGAGAAAGAAACTGAGTAGAAAATGAGTTCAGTGGGCTTGAAAATCAATCCAGGGATCAAATTCACACAAATAATGTGAGGTGGAAAATGAGTGTTTAATCTAACTGCATCTTAACAAAGAACCTAAACTAGAGAAGTGAGCTTTTTCATGCCTAAAAATTCTGTCCCCCGTCATTTCATCTGCATAAGTTTAGCAGCGTACTTTTATATTTCCCTGTGCATTTTTTAAGATAATCAAACCTGCTTTAATTTAAACCTCTTCACTCATGGAAGCGCTCATTATGGGCTCCGGCACTTGAGAGAGACTCAGCACAACTTGGCGTCTGTCAGCAGCTGCAGGCTTGTCCCAGTTTGTCCCAACGCCGCCTGAAGGGAATATCGACAACTACTCTGCCTCGTTAGGGGAATTTAGCGTCGTCATGGCAACGTTGCACACCACCAGGTTCAGTCAACGGTTGACTGAGTCTCTCACTTTTTCAGCATCTTCTCTCAGTTATTTTTCTCTCCGTCTCTGTCGTCTTTCATGTCATTTATCAATTCTTCCCTCTCTGTCTTTCTTTTCCTCTCACAGATTAAAAAAAAAATTGCTAAAGTGTAATTAATTGAAGTTCCTCATCCGCTCCTCACTCCTGCTCATCAAAGCACAGCACTAATATCTAATCATGACCTCCAAATGTTTCATCCTGGTGCCTCTTTAATTTTTTTTTTTCATTTGCCTGCACCTGCCAACAAAAAAAAAAAAAAAACTTTCTTTGAAAGTTATCAAAGAGTTTTTGGGTAATGTTGAGAGGCACAGAGGGGCAGAGACTCTCTTTTTTCCCCAGATCATTTTTTAACATTACTTCAATGACCTTTTTGTTTTATCAGGCAGCATGCAGGAGAAATTGTCAGGAGATACATGGGAGACAGGATGACATTCAACAACAGTCCGGTGTTGGATTTCCTCTGATATTGCCACGGTGTCGGTGTGTGTCTCTTTACAGAGTCACTCAAAATCAGGACGTAGAAGAAACTTAACAAAAACACGCTACCGCCATGTTGAAGCTGATGTCCTTGGGTTTTCATCAAGAGACTCAAAGGTGTTGCTTAAACTGAACCTGCAGTTTTGAGTCAGTGTAGAAGAAGTCTTGTGGTTTTAAGATGGCACTTTACTAGCTTCCTTTATGTACACTGACTTAAATGTGCTGTTGCAGTGCAGGGTATTCATAGCACAAGTGGGCGATTGTTCGTGCGCTCGTAAATTATTGTCTGTGCATAGTATCTATGCCACATCGGTGTGTTGTATAAAAGTGATAATACTCTTGAGGTTACTCTTTGTTGTAGCTGTGAGGGCCGTTGCGCACTATTATCATAACCATATACAAAGTGCTTCAGTGGGAAGAAAGCAGAGAGGTGCATTCATTCATCGTGGGCGCGAGGTGCAGAATTCAGTTCATTTGAACTACTCTGTTATCAACTTTGGGTAAAAATAGAATCTCTCGAGGGTGAGGGACGTGAGTCTGTAAGCACAGACTGTGACAGCTCAGTTTGAAAATCCAGCATAAGTGCCATTTCCTCTTTTCTGACTTTTTTTTTTTTTTTTTTAACTCCAATCAAGTACCCTTGAGCAAAGTACTCCACCTCCAGCTGCTGCAGCGTAGCCGGAGGACAAAACCCAGGTGTGTAACTGTGGGAGCGTGAGGTGCCGTTGAGCTAAGAAAACATGGTAAAAGCTGTGAAATAGCTGGATTAATGAGGGTAGAGGGAAAAAAAACAAAAAAAACACGGAGACTGAAGTGTTTTGCAGCTGGATAATGTTGTATTCCTGCTCCAGATATGCATCGGTGGTTTTCATCTTCAAAGGACTGGAGGAGTTTTTTCTCCATGCCTCCGTGCCTCTCTGTGCCCCTCCTCCCCATCTGCTGGAGAGAATTAGCTCATATTAAACATCTTTTAGAAAATGACCACAGATAGAAAGTGATTAACAGTTGAAATTTAGTGGAAAAAGGCTGTTAAAGAAGATCTCTTCTAAATTTAATATTTATTTTACATTCAATATACATTTATATTCTTTTTCAATGGGGAAAGTGGGCTTTTAGACTTTTGGTCCCCACTGTATGCATTTCAGATTTATTAACTCAAGTAATTATTAACGCAGCGTGGCGTACAACCAGCCCATATAATACAGTAATAACTAGACAGTGGCGCCCAGCATGAATGAAGTGCAACATAAATGACTTGAATAGAGGAAATTGTACCTTTTTTACCAACAACATGAAGTCAAATGGCGATGCGTGGCTCTGGTTTATTGTGTTTACAGACTGTAGTCACAAAGGTTACAGCCTCTCTTTACTCTCCTGGCTTCTCTTGACCTCTGTTCAAAAGTTACTTCCAACCAATTAACATTTCCTCCCCATTCAAGATCGTGGTTTTGGTTAAGTAAGAGAAAACACCCGATGGTCAACAAAATGCCATATGTAGTCGGACAAAGCTTTACTGTGGCTAACGTTATTTAGGCCCTCTGTTTACAGGCAGAACATGTCGTTTATCCTCAATCATATATTATGTTGAGTTGTGCACTGCATGCATCAGTGTTGCAGTTGTCTGCTAGAAGCATCAAAACTAATTTAACGATATATTTTTACCCAGATGAAGGATTTTAGTCGTCGGGACGTTTGGATTTTTAGTTATCAGAGAAACAAGCAGAGCAAATGTTAGTGGCAGCTCAGCTCACAGATTTTTATAATGAAAATATTTATTTATTCAGTGTTTTTTTTTTTTTTTTTTACTGGTTTTAATCATTGGGTATGTTTTTTTATGGAGAGGATAAGATCTGAGATAATTCAGCCCTTGGTAAAAACCCCCTGAAGGAATCGGTGAATCACGACATCACTAAACTTTTGTAATTGATTTGATTGAGAGAAAATTACATATGTGTGTGAACGTCCTCTTTCCTTTTCATCCCGTTGGTTGATTTGAACTTCCTGCTTCACTTCACTGAGAACACGTTCAACCTTTTTGCTGTTGTCAAGTAAATATACTGATCCGCTTCGTATCAACATTTTGCACAGCATCTCTTCGGCTTCTTCACATGAGCAGCTGATGTGATTTACATCATACGGGCCATCACAGTTAACGTTGACACTGACATATGTTTGCCTTGCATTACCTTAGGGGAGAAGAGTTATAACTTGGCCCATTCGCCCAGAACTCGGTGTGTGCTTGCAGGGAGTGATGAGGTCACACGAGGCCAAATATCGACGCCCATTAGTTACATTATATTCAATGGGCAAACATATCTGCACAGCCTGCAGCTTGTTTGTTTATGTTTTATCTCTCTTGCTTGGATGCATTATATTAATCATTATTACCACAAAGCACATTTAGTGAACCTCCTTGATGAAAACCTTTTTTTTTTTTTTTTTTTATAATAATCTCATCCTTCACTTTATCTTTGGCTTTTAAGGCGTTTTGAAGCGTTTCACTGCAGCTCGTCACCTTGTTGTGCTTCATTTTGCCTTTTTCTATTTTGGTTTGAAAGCGCCGCTGCACACAGTAAAATGGGAGGGCGCTGTCTCAGGTCACTCATATCCACACACACACACACACACACACACACACACACAGACACACACACACACAGGGGCATATAAATCAAGTCGACACAGCCTCATGGGAGCACACATATGCCTTTATACACACTCAGACGCACACTGATGGCTTTCTTGGAGATTCACTGCGGCTGTAAAATGATCTTGTAAAAAAGTGGTGGGGGCCTCCCGCTTCAGCTCTGGAGGGTTCATTAACTGACACACACACACACACACACACACACACACTCACTCACATACAGACACACAAACAGACATAAAGTGACCCCAGGAAGGAATTCATTCATTTTTATGCCCCCTCTCACCTCATGGCTGTTTATTTGTTTTCCGACCCATTAGTTTAGCAGCTTTTCAGGACTCTATCCTTTTTTTTTTAGAGTGTCTCTCTCGCTCTCTCAGCTTTACACACTGTGGCATTGACCGGTTTCCATGAAGAAGAGATGGTCCACTAGAAAGGGCTATAAAAATAAGGCAGTGAAGTACTGCCTGAAGACACTTTTCAGTGTTACTTAGAAATGTGGTCAGTTGTAATGTAAGACAAGTGTCATACATTTTTTTTTACTGTTCATTCATCTCCAGTCAAACCTTAGGTTTTCACCAAAACTGCCTAAATGAGACCAGAAAGAAAAAAACAACTTTAACGTCATATAACTCCAGAGATATATGACGAAACGAGGTCTTTCCAGAAATAATTTGTCTCTCACATCGTGAGAACCAAATATGGCATATGGCTTTTTCCCTGAGGCGGAGAATACCAGTGTAAACTTGATTTGGATCAAACTCACCAAAAAAAAAAAAGATGCCAGTAGAAGAAATTAGTTCATTCATTTAGGCCAGCATTAGTTGGAGGCTGACAGTGTTGGAGCTGCCCGGTTCTGTGTGCAGCGCTGGCTTTGGCTAGCTTCATTAGAATTTCCCTTATGCCTGTGCACAAGACGTATTTCTTGACATTTAGGGGATTTAGAGTTTTTAGGGTTTGTGTTTGTGAACCATATGTTTCATTACCACTTTGTAAAAACTATTTGAAACCTGTGGGTTTTCTAAAAAAAAAAAAAACTTGACGGTCACTAAAAACTGAAGCCGAAAGAAACATAAAATATAAACCGTTCAAGAGCTTAAATAGAGGCTGAAACATTCCCCGTGATGGATTCCATCTTCCTGACGTGAATTTCAGTGAATCTAGATACATTTCATCAGTCATATGTCTTAAAAAAGACAAAATCGTATACTGCCTGTGCACGTCCCATCCGGTCTTAAAGGAAGAAGCACATAGACCTTGCACCTCAGCCAATCAGAAGAGACTCAGAGCCTCCTCTCTTCTGATTGGCTCACCGACCCGTTGTTACTAGAACTCCAGAGAGAAGCCTGAGAGAGGAGATGTAAAACTATACTGAGATGGTTTTTGGTTCTTAAAACCACAAATATATCTTCTTATGGATCAACACTTCAAATAAAACACAGAAGAAGAGGAAATTTTTGACCTTTTTTAATGGGTTAAAGTACACAAGCTATCATACAAAGTGCCATTATAGGAAAAGATGCTTTTGCTTTCTACATCCTCTGTTCTGCCTCATTCATCTAAGCACTGTAATCGAAGCCTAATCTGTACGTCTTTGCTTCCTGCTGATGCTTGAAAGTCCCTGAATATAAACTTGTGTTGTTGTGTGTGTGCACCAACTGACAAAGTAAACAAAACTTTGTTGTGCATGTGCAGTGGAAAATAACAGCATTGTAGAAAGTATCTAGATACAGCTCAATGAAGAACAGGCAACAAATTAAATAAATAAATCATAAAAGAGACAAACTGCTGTTTGTCCAACCACTAGACTTTAAACCTTGTTGCTGAAATAACATGGGTTGTGAAGTTTCTCAAGTTCCAGCCATGTGACACTTCAATAGACGTTGTGCTTTAGCCGCCTCACTACAATAAAGTTACTTCCTGTTTCGTTGTCTTAAACTACCAGCTTCATGTCTATGTTTTACTGAACCAATCCAGTAAGTTGCTAAATATAATGTCGGTATCTGCAAAATGTTGACTGAAGATGTTTACAATTTGTTTTCCTACTACGTCTGCTCTTAGCAACTGCTGTAAATTATGTTGAACCTTTTCATGGTTGTGTTTACATCACTTGGTTAAAGTCTTGGAAAGACCATTGTCTCGATTAAATATTGAAGTCTTGATTGACTCGAAGCGAGAGATACAAAGTGTTTAGCTAAACGTGGTTTTGGTTAATTGTTGTTGTGAGATTTAAAAAAAATCTGAATCAAAAAATTATCTAAATAATCGAACAGTTGCCAACCCCTGGCCTAAACCTTATCCCATGCTGTACTCTTTTCGAGCCTGAACTTCTCACCCCTGCCCTGCAACTTGTGTGTGACAAAATCGTTTCAGAAAAAATGTTTCCAGGGAACATAATCAAGGCAGCACACATGTTTTCCACAAACCACATTTGGCAGAATAAAATTAGTCGTATGAAAATGTAATTTCTAGGGGACACGGTGGGCCTGCGGGTGGAAACTGTCTCTGAGTTCAGCAGTGGTTTCTTCATGCTGCAGCGATACTGTCCAGATGGTAACAGTGTGAATAAGTGATGATGGAGGTGGGTAGCGTACGTGATTATATCCTGTGCTCTCCTGCCGATTCTGGTATGAGTCTCCTGTAGGGGGAAGCGGTTTCCTATCTATGATCCTGGCTTCCTGCTTAACAAGCCTGTTAAGCCACTTCAGTCCTTCTTTGAGGGGTGTTATCGTCACTGTGCTGCTGTATGAGAGTTGTCAGAGCAGGTAAGACTGCTGGAGATCTGTATTACTGAGAATTTAAAACGGGGAAGTGGTTTTAAATTATGCCGCTTACAATCAATAATCCATTTTGACCATGTTGAGACAGGAGGAGGCCTCGCTCACATTTTCCTCGTTGTCATGGATCAGGCTGTGAGGCTGTAGCTTGTAGCGTGTCTCCTTGGGATGGCACCATATTGCTTTGTCTTCTTACTAGTATGATGCATGGCTCTAAACAAGTATTTGTATGTGATTGCTACACAGCGTTTGGCTGTTGTGAGCAGGTGCTGTATATTGTGTCGACCTTGTTCCACTGGGTTTACTGTCTCCTCCTGTATATTCATGTCAGCATATTCATAGCTCGCAGTGAACCATCTGTGAACTCGGCCCGTGCCAGGACAACTTTCTGCCCCAGTGATACGAGCCAAGTTTGACCCACAGCGCGTAATTTTGCAAATATATGTGCATATATGGAGGGGGGGGGGTCGCATGTGTGACAAGACAGATTACAGAGAGGGAGAGGAGAATCGGAGAGGGTTTTTAAAACTGATTTTACTCTGAAAAGACAAATAAAACCTCATGTAACATAAAGAGTAAATATGATTAGTCAACCTTCACTGAACGGATAAAGGTTAAAAGAAAAGTCTCTCTACAAATTATCTAGCCGCTGCCACTGAACAATGCAGAGATTCAAAAGTGGGGAATTTAGAAATTTGTTCCCATCAACGAGAAATAAAAGCAAAGCAGAACCGACAGTGAAGCTGTGACAGCTCTGAGGAAATATGATTGAGAGAGAGAAAGAGTGGAGACTTGTGAGTGAAGTGGTAGTTAAACCCACTTACACTCAATTTAACCAGCGTTTCCAGGTGACCTTACTCATTCAAATGGATGAAAACACTCGTACGTTTCTTGATCCGAGCTAAGTTAAAGGTCGGTCGTTTTTACGCTTGAGCTCCATGGTTCTGTCTGAACGAGCATTAGGTTGCTACACATAATTAGTGACAGAAACCCTCTGCTGCATCTTGTTTTCCTATGAAGGGATTGATGATGATAAAACTTTGCAGCAGAGCTACCTCGACTATGAGGCGCTGAATTGGGTTTTACCCCACACTAGTGCACCCGAAGATTTAATTATTGGAACTACCCTGTTCTTCCTGCTGACTCTCGGTGCAGTCGTCACAAGGTCGCTGCAAGGTTGGATGGTTGGGTACAGGGGGGCGGGGCTTGGAGCATGTCTGAGGGCGGTGACTGCTTTGTTGTGACATCACAAAGTTCCAGAAGTCCTGATTGTTTTAAGGCTGAGTTTCTGAATACAGGCTGTGTGCATTTCTCTTAAACAGCATTAATATAGAACCTAGACCTGCTTCATAAACAAACAACACATCGACATTTACCTTTAGGTGATTGATTGATTTGATTGGTAGTGGTTTCAGTGACATTCACATCTGAGAAATACTATAAAATATCTGTTTTTGAATGCAAAGTGTTTGTAAGCTCTCTGTTCTGCTGAGCTACAGAGCAGAAAAGAGAATATTTCTTGAAAAACAATGTCGACACATTGAGCTAAGGCAAAAAAACAAAGGCCTTGAAAATAAATCAGTCTTTCAACTGGTGCCCATAGTGGTTTTTTTTATTTTTATTTTAATTATTCATGACTGAATCACTTTGGTTGTTTTTCTAATTTGCATTTGCAGCAGTGTTATACTTGAAGAATCCAAAAGCTGGAAGAATCCATTATAATCGAATCAAATAGAGTTGAATGACGGGCTGAATATGAGATTTTATGATGCACTAAATCTTTTCTGCAAGAAAATCTAATTGAATTGTTGTTGGATTTATTTGGTAAACCCAAGAGGAAGAAGTGAATGAAGGGGGAAGAGGAGGAAACGAAGAGTAAGATGAGAAAAGAAAACAAGGAGAATTCAGACTGCTTCTCCTTTTGTGGGAAGGCAACAAGAGGTTGACAGAACAGAGCGAAGGCCCTCGTTGCCTTTTGGCCACAGAAGAGGTGAAGACAGAGAAGAGAAAAGGAGGAGGCCAAATACTGCAGCTTTTCACTTCTTTTCAGGATGTGGAGACCGGGGCAAAGGAGAGGAGGCAAAAGAACGAGGATTAAAAAGAGATGAGGGAGGAAAATGTTTCTTTTTGATGATAAACAGGAAGAGGGCAAAGCCTGGCTGAAGAGAAGAGACAGGAGGGGGAGCAGAGAGACAACATGCGAGCGGTGATACAGAGTTGTTGGTGGTGGTGAAGGGGATTCCCAGACCACCGCCATGGCCTTCTGTCCCACAATCCATCAGGGCGTCTGAGGCTGCATGGCCACACGCCACGATGACAAATCTGCCTGTCAGGCCGAACACAATCCAGCATGACAACTTGGCAATTCAACCGCTCCGATTAACTTTCAAACTTGGGCGCTTAGGGAGGAGACATGACATTCACGACTGTAGGGAAGTGCGGTTCGAGCACATGACAACAGCAGGAATCTTAAAGGTCCCGTATTGTCTAAAAGTAGTTTTCCATGTGTCTTTTAAAGCAGGTCTAAGTTTAATATTAATACTGTGAAAGTGTTAAAGCCTTAAAACGAGCCGTCAGGAGTCACCGCCCCAAGCCCCGCCCACCTGAACCCACCATCCAAACTTGCAGGATTTGGTTTCTCTGAGTATTTTACTTGAAATCTGCTCTTTTAAACAGGTTTTCATTAGATCACTCAGAAATCAGTCATCCAATCAGAAGAGAGGCTCACTGCCTCCTCTCTTCTGATTGGCTCACTGACCTGTTGTTACTAGAGCTGGTTTTCGGTTACTAAAAACCACAAATATATTTTCTTATGGATCAACACTTCATATCAAACACAGGAAAATTGTAAAATATGGAGCTTTCAGTTAATTGTGCGCATGAAGGTGCAGACACACAAGTTTAGGTGTGAAAAGGTTTGGCACAGTAAACAGACACAGTAAACCAGAAACATTTAGTCCAAATGACGTCTGCAACTAATCCTCCGGAGCTGTTTGCCAGTTGTAGACGACGTATTTAGGGAGTAAATGAGGTCATGCAAATTTCATGTTCGGCTGATCAAATTGGGCACACACTGGTGATCAAAGCATGCTTGTGAGATCACACCGAATTTGACATCTTTATACTATCTGCCTGAGCCTCTTCTCCACTAGATTTCTTGCAGACGAAACACATGCAGACACATAAATACGGTTAAAATCTTTCCTTGTAGCATTGCGAGCATGGAGCTCCTTCAGCTCTGCTGAGGGATGGAGTGGCAAGATTACATTCATTCATGTGACCTTCACGATCATAGACAACACACTTAGGAGGTGTTTTATTTGTGTGTTGAGTTAACAGCATGAAAAAGAAATGAAATCAAGAGACTGTGCATCCAGAGAGACAAATGTTCCTTGTAGAAACTGATGGATGAAGGGTGTGTCTGGATGTAAGACCTTTGTAAACAGGGTAAACTACGGGAAGAACAATGTCTGTTTTCTTTTAAAATATGTATATTTTGAATATCAATATAATATGTGCACAAGAAATGTGCGAAGTAAACAAATTTAGAGGCTTCATGAATCACTTTGATAATTTACTCTTAGTTTAACTGAAACATTAATGTTTAATAATATCGCCTTTATAACAGTTGCCAATTAATTTGAAATTGATCGGCTGAGGAAAAAGATTTGTTTAAAAACATTATTTCAATTTTCTTATCATTGATATTTAAATTACTGACATAAAAATCCTGTTTATACTTCCACATATTACAAAATAAGTCAATTTTATTTTTTTCGTTCAGACTAATGGATCGCCCTCCATATGACTCTCATGTTAAGAGTAGAAAAAGTTTATTTTGTAATGTTGAAATAAAACATCAACTTACCACAAAACCATTTCTTTAACCATTTTCTCCCATCAGTAAAATAATTTCGATGCTACTCAAAGTTTAACAAGAGCACTTCCGTCCAAGAAAATATAACTTGTGTTCAGGGGGGGAATTAAAGGGGGCGGGGCTTTCTACATCAGGGGGGCATCTGACCCCGGTTTACCCTTTGAGGGTTTTCTACTCTCTTTTTACTTCAAAGTAAAATAAATGAGTTACTTTTTACTTGGTGACTAATTACCAAGTAAAATTTCTCTAAAGGAAGAGTTAGTAATTAGTAAAAGTAATTAATGAGAAAAATACGGGACAATACCCACTTGAAATGTTTTGACATCTGTATCTCAGCGTGAAAGATAAAATGGAGGCTCAGTTGACAACATGAAGGAAAAAAAAAAATCCTGATTTACAGAGTGAAACACTCGAGTTACTGTGTGATTGTTGTCTTTTGAAAAGGATGTCTTTCTGCTCGTGATTCTTATCACAGTGTAATGATGTTGTGTAAAAGAGAACAAAGCCTCTGCCTCTTTCCTTTTGTCGCTGTTTCTGTATTATTTTTCTCCATCTCTTCGTCTATTGTTCTGATTCTTCTCCACATCTCTCACCCTTTCTCTCTCCTCTGTCACTTCTCTTTCTCTTTCCCACCTCTCCACTGTCTCTCCCCCACCGTTATCTGACTTCTCCCTCTGTCTGCTTCTTGTTTGTGACACCTACCTTCACATTATATTAGATGACAGCTTGAGAAAAGTGCAGACTTTTAACAAAACACACTCTTTCAAATAGAATATTTCAATATAATCAGCGATGATTGGATTTTCCTTTTTTTCTCGCCTACGTTCGCAACTCGTCTGTGCACAACAACAAAAACACCACAGAACTCTTTAGTTCTCGTTTTAGTTGCGGTTACTTTATTAGCCCTAGCCTAATCTGTAAAAAAGCATCACATTTTCAAAGCTTTTGTATATGTATTGTATGTAAAAAAAAAAAAAAAAAAAAAAAAAAAAAAAAAAGTGGAATAAAAAGTACAACATTTTCTTCCACAATGTAGTAGAATACAAGTATAAAGTTGTATGGAGGTGTGTTTGTCTTCTTAGTGTTCGGATAAATTGAGTGTGACGTTTACGAACTTTTTTTTTTTCACATAAGGTAAAAAGAGACCAAACTATGTAAAAATGATCATTACAGGGACATAATACCTGTTTGAATAACCCAGATAATTGGGCTAATTAACCTCTTACACCCTGCAGATCCATCAGTTGGTCCGTCATTATAAATGCATACTGAGAACTGCTAAAACCAATTGAACTTTATTTTAGGTTCTAGTCAATATCCCAAAGAAATGTAATAATGTGATGCTTTGCAAAGCAAAACAGAAAACTCATTATCTAACCTGGATGTAAAGTGTGCATCTCTTCCCTCAGTCTCTACCATCTCAATTTGGATTTTCTCTTCCTGAGGGCCATGTAATGATTGAGTTCATTATTGAAATGGAAGGATGTATTATTCTCATTTTTGTTTGTTCTGGATCATTTTTCTTATAACAGAGCAAAAGGTCATTCTTTTATTCGATATCATTCTTTCATTTCAGTTCACGTAAAATCTCCCGTTGGATCCCAGCTGCGTTTGCTCACTACTTAAAGTTGACGCTCTCTGGTTCATTCATCTTTGTTCCTTTTATTTCATAAGAAATGTTATTCAAAAAAAGAATGAAGATTTGGGTTCATCATCAGTCCATGTCTTCTGTCAAGGGGGGGGAGAGAAAAGAGTTCACATTCATTTCCTGGCGGTTACAAGAAATGACCTCAGTCAAGCCTTCGCAATCCTCTAAATGTTCTGTTTTAATAATAGGAAATGTGAAGGAGAAGTTCTTAATCTTCATCTGCAGCCAAGGCTTCGCTGATCCACACTGATACTATCTTTTTAATTTTTTTATTTCCATGTGGATTTCAGATGAGACACAACAGGGTTTTTATTAAGGCATTACCCCTGCTTTGTTTTCCATACATTTCACCACAGTGCATTAATCACCCTGCAGAGATCTGAAACCTGCTGTAGATAATACATCGCACTGAACAGCAAGTTACGTCATCACTCTGTGGAAGTAAAGTTAAGTTGGGGGACACAAAAAAAACCCATGATGCATTTAGGTACCTGTAGGAAAGGTGCAAACAGTCTGTCAGCCTCCCCAGACTTGTAATACTGCAGAGTCCGATTTGACCAGTAAACACAGTTCAAATATGACAGAGAATCAATCAAAGGGAGAGAAGAGAGATAATGACGTGAACTGATCTTAAGCTAATTAAAAATACAAACGCATACTGTTTCTATGTGACACTGTATTCTCCACGGGCGCCATGTTGTACTAGTTGCCTTCTAACATCGGCCCTAATGCTAGTCTCGCAGCAGCCTGCCTGTTGGGGGCTCAGCAGCCAGGCTTGTTATTCTTGTTTTTCATTAGTCATGCAGGTTGTGGTGCGATGCGGGGCAGTTTAGGTCATGTTGCTCCCAGGAGAGTCCCTTTCTGCTCCCATGACCTCGCACACAACATCAGCATCACGATGACGACTCTGAACAAACCCTCTGCATCTGCTGCAGCCTGTTTAACTCTCTGCTCAGGCGTCACAAGAACATCCTTTATGTATCCAAGTGTACTAACAGGCATCGGGTGCATGTTTAGGATTACTGGAGAAGCATGAAGGCAGAGCGATTTTTACCAGTTGATCCACGTTTCAGCCCTCACCTGTATGGTCATGAGCTGTATGTAGTGACTGAAAGAAATTGTGCATAAGCAGCCAACCAGCCTCGAAGGGCTACCTCGGTACACTGAAAGGAACCAATTGAGGTGGTTAAGGCATCTTATCAAGATGCCCCCTGGATGCCTCCCTCTCTCTATATTCCTATTATGTCCAACTAGGAGGAAACCAGAGGGCAAACGCAGAACATGCAGAAGGGATTATAGTTAAAGTTAAAGTTAAGTGGCCGTGCTTGTTTGGTTATCTGCTTCAGACAGTTGAAGGGGCTTTCTGCCGATCGTAGTTTCTTGCTGGGAGCAGGTGGTGGTGATTGTAGCTTCAGCCATCGTTGAGTTTACGAGACAAAGGATTATAACACGTCCTCTAAGCAGCGCTACGTCTTCAGAGCAGACTGGAGGCTACAGTGAGCCGCTACCAGAAAGTGACGAGACAGCCCCCGGCTAGCTGGTTAGCATGCTAATGCTAAACTAATAAAGTTTGATGCTTAACTCACAATATTTCTTCTAAAACTGGTGGGTAAACAGCTGTTGATGCTAACGCTGGCTATGTCGCGATAGCAAAACTTACAAATAGCTCCTTTTAAAAGAATATTGAGAAGCAGCTGTTGTGATTCTGTTATCAGATGTGTTGTCAATTACTGTTCAATGATCTGACCTGCACTTCATGTGAAGCTCTTAACCTTTGCAATGCTGTTGCTGTACAGCAGGGATCTGCTGAATCTCTGTCAGACGTATCTGTTGGTGTTTTGGCTGGACCAGACTCTGGAGGACTTGTCCAAGGTCTCCTGAATTCTTACTCAGCTACAATTACAGTGTTCGTAGCAAAGGAGCTTGGCTTAGTCTTGGTCATGTGTAGCCACCCTGCTGTGTCAACACTGGACAACAATATACCTGTAGAGAAAAACCATATCTAAAATACATGATTTACCGACCAGTTTAGGTCGACCTGTTTACCAAACTGCTCATAGTGTGAATGCGGTAGTACCTTGCTCTACGTGTTGAGTTTGTTTATGTACAAGCTTGTGTGTGTGTGTGTGTGTGTTTGCACATAGATCGGCGTGTCCCTTGTCAGGAGGGGAGAGTGTTTAACAAATGACTGCCAGCTCGTGGACACAGGGGCCAGGGACCTCTGCTAGGGAGTCGGCCAACAATAAATCTCAAAAATCAATATGACAGGGCCCGGGGTAATCAGTATCAATGATTTTAAACTGGAATAAGTCCCTTGGGGAGAAGAATGATAAAATCCTCCGAGCTCCGAGTCTGAAAAACATCCCGAGGATGAAGGATGGAGAAGAGGAAGAAAAAGAGATGGAGGGGGAAAAAAGAAAGAGAATATTGATGCTTTTTTACCCAGAAATCCCTGCAGCAGGGTTAGGCTCTCTGTTGTGCTTTTCTCTGTCATTTGTGCTCTTTCCTGCTTTCTTCCTCTTAACTTCCATCACTCTGCTGTCTCTCCTCTTCTTTCTCACCCTGTCCAGTGTTTACACTCTTACTCCTCTCTTTTTCTAGTTTCAACCTGCTGCTTCTTCATCTTTCAGGTTTTCTCAGTCATGCTCTTTGCTAGTCTTTTTCATTTTCTCTGTCTTCAATGTATCTGTTTTTGTCAGGACGGATACCCCTGACTTTTAGACTACTTTTATTCTGTTTTATTCTGCCCAAGCCCCCACGGGGTTCAATCTTTGATTCCACCATCTCCTTCCTCTTCCTCCTTCTAGTTTTGTTTTCATCTATCCATGAAACAACTTGGCGTCAACAGATCAAATGTTTCTAAAATGTCTTGCCATCAAATTACAAACCCACAGATCTATAAGAGAAAGCTGTTTGTCTAATTCACCTGTGTGTTGGACCCGAGGGGTTCCCGGGGGATAAGGGAATCAGGGACATGACTCAGGGCTAAAAACACAACTGCGCACTCTTTCTGCAATGTTTTGGAGATTAATTGTATTCATTATTTCCAGTGTAATATGTGAAGTATAATAGGCTGAGGCAGGATAAACCCACTGTACCCTACCAGCTCAGTACCAAAGAGGAGACATGCTGTAAAATTAGAGACCAGAAAGGAAGTTTTAGCAGCTAAAGAGCCAAATATTTCCCTCAGAAGTGAGACCAGAGCTTGAAGGAAACTGAATACTGGATTTAGATTCACCAGGTGCCAAATGAAAGCTGCTGTTGCTGTGGGTCTGCTAAATGTATAAGCAGGCAACTGTTTGCAAGCACTTTCACCATAACAGATTTTTAAAAAATCAATGATTGTTCATTTATGTTAATGGCTCCTTTAGCAGAGAAATACGTGAATTTAATCATGGTAACGGTCCGATCCATTCGGTCCCCTGTCAATGACGATGATTCCCTGACGTCCTGTCTGCTAAACTGTGTTGGTGAGTCACTGATTCTTCATTGACAAGAAGCTGTTTTTATTCAGTGTTTCTACATGTTCTTGGTGTTAATCCCCTGCTCTCTTAGTTATGGACAGAAGGAAACTCTGGGTAATTCGGATGCTGGTAAAAAAAAAAAAAAATAAATAAAAAAAAAAAAACCTCCTGAACGCCTGGATCATAACTTATCAAAGAAACAATTGAAATAAACATTAGCAGCAATCTCAACTCCCCACCCTTCCCTGACAGCCCCAGTCAACCATTCAGCGTCAGTGAAACATTTATTTTTAATGTGAAACTGATTTATTTAGTGTTTCTACTGGTTTTAATCTCCTGGTGTGTTTGTTGTGGAGATGAGACCAGATGAGATTCAGCTCTAGGTAAAAAGCTCCTGCACAACTGACACTGATGGAATCTAAACTGGGAGTAGCTTGTAGTAATGGAGGTGAAGACAACAAGTCCCATGATCCCCTACTACTTCACAACATCACTCAAACGTCCCCTAACAGCAGAAGTTACGTACCTTGCGTTTAACTGAGAATGATGTCGAGGACAGATGTGTCAATCACTGCTGATTGGTCCAAATGACCTCCACTGCCAAACAGAAAACGGCTAACACGACCACAGTGTCAGACAGAATAATGAAGTGAAAACAAATGGTACTTCAGTCTGTATATACTCCACGTAGTTGGACATTTCTTGATTGGATATGTTTGGTATCCCTCCGTTGTGTATATTCCAGTCTTCATATGAAGCCTCCTGTTGGCAGGAAGAGTTGGCTGGTTTGGGTTTCATGTGCACTAGCTGCAGGTCTCTGGAACAGTGGCCTGTGCCCTTTGCTGAAGACAGTATTTAATCACTTTTTTTTCTCACCCCTTCTTGGCACTAGTCAGAAATATGGTGAATGCTACCCTGTCATGCGTGAAACATCTGGGGCCCTCTGTGGGTAAATGTCAACAAATAACATTTTGTCAGCATTTTAAACATTTATCTGCCCTGGAGTTTCTCTTTGCAGAGTCTCCTCCTCCCCCTCCCGCTCAGCTGCAGCTGCCCTGGGTTCCCCCCTGGATGTATTTTAAACCCAGATAACACTCTAATACCCTTACACTCGCTGCAGCCAGAGCTCCACAGGCATTCATTTCAAATATTTTTTTTGCCTTTTTTTTTTTTCTTTTTCAGCAGATAAATGTTGGCATCCGAAATAACTCGCATTCATAGGAATGCAAACCTCTGAACGCAGAGCAGGCAGGCCTCATTTTGGCTTCAGTGATACCAGAAGGCAAAGCGAGCTTGGCAAGCCTGGGAGTACCAGCTGCACAGCATGTTTCACCACCACTGTTTACACTCTGTTGGTAAAACATTAGGAACACACTGTATTTCTTTTCTCCTCCTTTATGTCGTTTGTGCCTAAATTTACATCTTTCCCTCTCCACTTAAGTTTATTTTAATAGTAATCAATAGTTGTGATCTAGTTTCATATTCCTAGGGGATCACCATGAAATATGTGGGGCGTGTTTTTGGTTGAGGATTCAAATCCAGTTCATGACCTTTTACAGAATGTCATCATTTTTCCCTGACATTGTTTACTATTCTTGAATATTAACACACATAACTTGACTTGTTTTGCCTTCATAGTCAAATTGTTCAGCCAGGTTCTGGAGAAGTTCTCAGAGGCTGCCATCAACATGATCCTTCCAAAAGACACAGAGCCAGAGGAGCTTTTCACAACTTTTGGAGTTAACATCCTCCTCTTTTCTTTTTTCTTTTTTTTTTTTTACTGGGCCTTAATTGAGCCTTGTGCATGTCTGAAATACTTGGTCAGGGAAATCCACAGTTGAGGGAGCCAGAGACCAGTGTCCTCTCTTCTTTTGCTAGGCAGCAAATGTATGTTGACAGCAGGTGTGTACTATTCAGCTTGTAATAAAGCAGTGGCCACTGGCAAGCAATAATAATTAGCAGCAATCAGTTAGCAGTTTGCAGCTTCAAAATTAGCAGCAGTGGTAGTTTGCAATAGCATTAGCAGTTAGCATCAGCAATAGTAGTTAATGGCAGCAGCAAAAGCACTTAGAACCATCAGTAATTAAAGGCAGTAGTAGTAGTTCGTGTTAGCAATAGCAGTAGCACCACACTAGTTAAGGGCAACCCTTAGCAGTTGGCACCAGCTACCAGCAGTTAGGAGCAACAGTAATTAAAGGTTAGCAGCAACAAGAGCAGTTAACAACAGCCAAAGCAGGAACATTAATCAAAGGCTAACGCCGGTAGCAGTAGTTTGCGGTAGCAGTTAGCAGCAGAGATAGCAGCTGTTTCTAGCAAAAGCAATTTGAAACATCAAAAGTCAGAAGCTGCAACAGTAATTAAAGGCAGCAGCAGTAGTAGTTATCAGTAACAGAAGCAGTTAGCACCAGCTAAAGCAGTTATGTGAATCAGATGACAACAGCTGCCGTAGTAATGTGCAATAGCAGTTAGCAGCAGTGATAGCAGTTAGCTCCAGCAAAAGCACTTAGAAACATCACAAGTCAGAAGCTGCAACAGCAAATTAAATGCCGTAGTAGTAGCTAGCATTAGCACTATCACTTAATAGCAGCAATAGTAGTCATTGGAAACACTTAGCACCAGTGAAAGCAGTTACGTGAATCAAAGGCTATCGGCATCGGCAGAAAGCAATAGCAGTTAGCAGCACTGATAGCAGTTAGCTCCAGCAAAAGCAGTTACATTGTTGAGGATTGCGTCCTCTCACCTGCAGATGGGGCGGTGCCTTGCTCAAATACCTGTTGACACTGCAGCTGAACCTGTGAGCTTCAGAATATTCTCTCCGTTTCATAGTGAACAGACACTGTCGGACGTGAAAATGTCACGCTGGATCAGAAAAGAACAGTGCGTCTCAAAGGTCACTGTGGGAGGAAGAGAGGTTGTCTCATTCACCTAGACACTGTAACTTTCCCACAATGCTGTGCGGGGATTGGGACAGGATTGGGGCTGCTGAATGATGAGGGAGCTGCTGCTTTTTTGTGTTAATCTCCTCTCCAGATGAAGAAATGGAGACTCTTCTTCATTTCCATTCTCCGCTCACTCCACTCATGTCTCTTTCTTCCCACTGCTCATCATTTCATTTTCCAGCCTCCTCCCATTATCTTTCCAGCCCTCGACTCATTGTTTCGACTTGTCCTCCGTCATATCTCGGTTTTTACATTCCTCCCCCGCTCTCGGCCCGTCTATCTCTGTCTGTCACTGTCTTTTCAGAGCAGATTAGCAGCCATCAAACTGCCAGCGGATGCTGACTCATGAGCCCATGAGTCTGTGTTTGTGTGTGAGAAGCTTGAAGTGCTCCAAGGTTAATCTTTTGTCAAATCTTTGCTTGACCTTTGCTGTTGGCACACACAGCCCTTCTCCATTCACCACACTACTGTCTATATCGCACACTCTCACCTCGTATGTGCACAAACACACGTAGAGACAGGATCAATGCCGAAGCTGATCAGGGTTAAGCTGACAAGCGGCAATGATGAATTGCACACCTTGCTACTAAATTTGACCACCTCGACCTTAGCAGCCAAACAGACTATTGTAACGTGCTGTATGTGTTTTCTGCTTTGAAAATGTGCTGTGAATCTCAGCTACACTTACAGTACACTATATATCCATTGATTAACCTGAAATTAAAGGTCAGATATAGTATAAAGGTAGATGTCCATGTGTTGTTTGATTATAAAGAAGGTCTAGGTTCTATAGTATTACTGTGAGAATATCAAAGCGCTTAGTCAACAGTCCACAAGCTATCAGGACGTCTGTAACTTTGTGATGTCACAACTAAGAGATAGAGCTCTCTTCTGATTGGCTCATCGACCTGTTGTTACTGGAGTTTCAGAGAGAAGCCTGAGAGAGGAGATGTAAAACTACACTGAGATGGTTTTCGGTTCTTAAAACCACAAATATATCTTCTGATGGATCGACACATAAAGTAAAAACACCAGAAAAGTGTAAAATATGGACCTTTAACACATTTAATTCATTTCTGTGTGTGTGCTAAACTGTTAAATGGATCCTAAAGAAAAACATGCACAATATTTTGACTGCATATGCAGAATATGCTTTATTTGGACACAAGTAAAAAACTATCCAGTGTATGCTTTGTATTCCTATTGTATTAGTGACAAATTAGTCATTTTAAAGTACAGCATGCTACAAATTAGCACTTACTGAACACACTATTCTGCAAAAAATACTTTTTGGTTTCTTTTCAACATCATAGCAATCAGAGCTGCGTGTGTTAAGTGGTCTAGGGCTGTGTAATTAGAGGATAATTTGCACTGGTTGTTGTTCTCTGCACAGTATTTTTGCTATGAGTAACATGTGAAGAGGAGGATGCTTTCGCAGTTTCATGGGTCCGCTGCTGCTGTTGATGGAGAATCTTACTTACTAGCATCAAAAGTCAAACAGGGCAAATGTACAGCATGCCAGTTAGTAGTCAGAGGATGCTTCACTGACCTTTTGATTTGTGATGAAGTGTTCTTCTGCTGTACAGTGGGGAATATTGATGTTGGTTTGGAGTGACGGTCCAACACTTTGATCCAGACAAATGTATCTTGCCTGAGACTGCCTTGAAATTTGAAATTAGTATCAATTTGGGAATGTCATACTTCTCTTAATCTAACTTTTTCCTTCAGTTGTGTCTCTCTTGTGTGTCTTAGATCCCCTGACTAAAGGTACAAAGATACAATAATTGAGAAAACTTGCATTTAGTCTAGTGATTGTCTGGCCTGATGGTGATGCTAGAGGAAAGGCCAAAGTTTCTCCACTCACACAAATAATATAGAAATCTCTCACAACACATTCATGCTGCCCAGAGAATGATCCCTTTTCATTTTGGACATGATGACCTTCCTTCTAGCAGCTCAGGAAGGTTGCACTCAAAATATTTCCAAATGACCCCATGACCTTTCCTCTACAGGACAAATTCAGCATTTTTTAGCCCGACTATTGACACGTCAGCATGCTTTACTTACTCTCCAGCACTGTGTGATGAATGAATATCAGAGCATCTACGGATGGCTTGTGGAACTTAAAAGTTTTAGTCTTTTTTTATGTGAAGGAAATTGGTGTTGTGCTGCTTCAAGTGTAGAGAACGGTAGCGAAATCTACCAGGGCAGATCATACATTGTGGTATTACGGGTCAGTGTGGACAGCTGGCAGATGGGTTTACCTCAAGCACAGTAATAGACCTGAGACCTTTTGCAGAGTGAATGAGTCAGATGGACTATAGTTCCCTTACCCTTGTACGTACACACACACACACACACACACACACACGCACACACACACATACACACACACACACACACATACATGCAACCGGACAAACACACAATCAGTAAAATGTTGACGTTTTCCATTTTTTTTTAAACAGGTATTTATCATTTCCAGTTAAAGGTCGAGGGAAAACTGAATTCATGGCTTTTCCCTCACGTGTCCACTGCACAGCAAAGCCCTCTCTCCGTGCTACATGAGATGTGTGTGTGTGAGTGTGTGTGTGTGTGTGTGTGAGGAATCAGAATGATGAGGAGAGGTGATACGGTTAACAGTCAGGAAAAGGAGCAGTAGAGGATGGAGAGAGAGATAGGTGTAATTGGTTTTATGTGGATCCTGTGTTTCCATAGTTGCTCTTCAGACACGTAGGCATGTGCAGAGAAACGCTAACCAGCACACTCACTCCCAAGAACTCATGCACACACCCGCGCGGCCATAAACCCAGTCAAGCCTCCTCTCTGCGGAGCTGTAGCGCAGCATTCAGCTTTGATACAGCTGGTAATAAGTCATCAGAGCTGTGAGAGCTGAAGGACCCCGAAAGGTTTATTATTCCTGTCTTCACACACAGGAGCCTCGCCGACGGCTCAGGATTTACAAGATGACACGTGTGTACTGTATGTTCCTGTAGGGCGTGATTAAGGGTTCAGTTCTGTTCTTACTTTAGTGTCCCACAGTGTAAGTACATGTGAAAATTAATGGAGTATTATACAGGTAATGAAATTCCTTAAAGGACCTATATGTAAGGTTTGCTGTTGCTACATAGCCAATGTTAGCATTAACAGCTTTGATACTTTCACAGTATTAACATAGAACCTAGACCTGCTTTATAATCAAACAACACACGGACATCTACCTTTATACAATATTGGGCCTTTGATTATCAAAGCACAGTGAGATGTGCAGCATTTTGGCAACTGCAATGAAAGTAAATCCACGAGAAATGCCACATGTAAATGTAATCCAACCAAATCTAACCAGCTGCTTAATAATCTTCTAAATATCTGTTGAAAGGAAGAATTTACAGAACAATTTCCTCAGCTCTTATTTATTACTGTGCTTCCATTCAGCAGGGTGGGTTCAGGGTCATGGAAAAATATTAAAATCTTGTGTTGACAAAGCAGTTCTAAACCTTGCTGTTCAGTCTGTCAGAAAATTTAAACTCTCCTCTGATTTTGCTCAGTTTTCAAGAGCTGCATTTGAACATTTGTACTTTTCAAAGTGTTGTTAGCAGGTTGTTAGCCTTTACACCCCTCACAGGATAATTATCTCTCCAGCTCTATGTGAGCTCTGTTCCCATACATGACACCACAAAAACGGCAGCACAAAATAAAACCAAAAGCCCAATTCAGGTGAAACTCTTACACAGAGGATGATAAACCACTGAAATAATGAGCATAATGCGGGTATATCTATCAAATATCCTACTCATTAACAGGCTGTAAGTGTGGGAGGGAGACGGCTGTTAATAGCTCACCCACTGTTCCTACAAGCTTTTTCGGACTAATTAGGAAATACTGGAGAATGCCTGCTGGATATGGAGGCATAGAGCTGCATGTGTGTGTGTTTCTGTATTCCTACTCTGGTGAGGACCTGAGCTGTCAGAGTGAAGGGAAATGGGTGAAGATACTTTTGTAAATCACGGTTAATTCAGTGAGTCCTTAAAAGTAACATTTCGGGTTCAAGTTCAGGTTAAACTTGTGCATTGACAATGGTACTTGGAAATGTCACAGTGAAGGGGTGGCTTGTCACAAATATAGGTCAAACGAACAGCATCAAACAGGGCTGAAGCAACACAAACTTTCTTTTTTTAAGTCTCAAAGTAGCATGAAAATGTTTGAACCATCTACAACATGATGTTCACTCCTTGTGGTCTCAGAGGATACAGCATTCCTCCTCATTTCCTGCATTTCTCTTCAGGTATAACTCATTATAGGTATAATTCATTTCAGTAACTTCGAGTACTCATTACTGCCCAACCGCCACGCTAACATTAGCACGGCGGTTGAGTAGTAATGAGCAGTTATTGGTCAGCTGTTCGATGGATTGCCATAAATACTGGCTCAGACATGTTTCCTACAGGATGCCTCTTAATGACTTTGGTGATTCACAGAATATGGATTTAGTGCCACCAACTTGTCCGCTTCTTCAGCAAACATGTCTAGACTAATGAATTCCTTTAGATGTCAATGTATTTTGACATGAATGCTAACATAGCATGGTCATGTGGCTAACATGCTTGTGACAGATAATTAGCATATTATCATGCTAATAAGTGTTACGTGCTAACAAGCTATAAGGAAAATTGCCACCCTGACATGTTAATGTAGAATTCCACTTAAACCACAGCTGAGCTTAAAACTACAGTAGGTAACTTTTTTGAATGTTTTTTTAAATTGAAATATGCTCAAGACGTATCTTAATGCTAAACGCCTCTGTGACCCTGACCTGTGAGATATTCCCTTCTAAAATTTCTGATGAGCCTCGCTCTTCTAAGCAATCAGAGAAGGCCAAAGTCAGGGATGGGAGCTCATAGCTGTCAATCCATATGTGAACTTGTGGTCTACTCCTCTTGCACTGAGGCTTCAAGCTCGTATTAGCTGCCGGAGGACATCATTATGGCTGACTCACAGGTTAGCAAGCTCCCGATTCCTACGTTAACTGAGACAGCGAACACAACGAGGATGTAGATGAAGGGCTGGGTGGAGCACAACAGCGGAGCAAGGTGAAAGAGGGTTGGTCTGCTTTCAGTTCTCTTTTTATAACACTAGCTTGATTTTAAGAACTTGCATATTTTATCTTTTCCGTCAGTCTGTCAGATCCAGTCTGAAAGTGCAGAGCTGGGTCTGACAAGCTGTGTGTGATGGGATAAACAGTACAGCAGGTTTCACTGCAGCCTCAATGTGCTGTTAGCACGGCTACAGACTTTACATGATGTCCTAGGAAATACAGCAGCTACCAGACACCTGTGTTTACAACAGCAGGTGTAAAAGCTGCAGGAGAACAGGCTCTTCCCCACTTTTTGTCAGTACTCATAGATAAAAAGCAGAAAGGCTCAAATTATTTATCCGTAAATATTACAAACTGTTGTATAGGGTAAGGTATGATTATAAAATGAATCGAGGTCCTCATAAGTATGCAGTGTATGTGGAAGGATGTGTGTGTGAGTGTGCAGTTAGTGTCAGGTTCATTGCCAGAGGTTCGCCTCTCGACTAATTAAGCAGGTAGGCGGTGCAGATGGTGAAACTGCCAGCACAGGAAGAGCTGATGGCCATTAACGCGACTTCTGCCTCCACTTTAATCTTTCTTAGCTGGAGAGAGATGGATAGAGTGGGAGAGAGAGAGACACTGAGGTCTGTGCAGCTGAGACAGGGAGGGAGAAACAGAGAGTGACCTAGAAATTTGGGGACGGGAGAGAAAGAAATAAAGGCTGAGAAAACAGATGGAGAGCTGTAAGAGGGAGTAACAAGGATGGGAATCTGAGCAAAGGGAAGATGAGGGAGGACGAAAGCAAAGAAATAAAAGATAATAGTTGAAAATAAAATGGAGATGGTAAAAGGAAAGTGAAAAGAGAGTGATAGGAAATCAGGTCAGACATGAAAACAAAAGAAGTCGGTGACAACCTCAAACTACTACTAGCTAGCATTAGACAGCTACTAAAGTTACTAAAGTTAGAAGCTAGCTAACATTAGCATTCATCTGTATATACTTGACACAGTGTAATTCAGAAACTCTGAAGGTCAGAAAGTAAAGTGTAGTTAACAAGATTGATAGTTAGTTGCAGCTTTTTACATCTACCTTCAGTGTCTGTGCAATGCACGGGACCAGAGACTTGAGGACGGAGCCACTGATGGAGTGAAGCAGGCACAGGAGATGCTAAGCTAACGTCAAGGTTAAGAAATGGTACGGTCCACTTGAGGGGTGTCTGACATCATATTTTAATGATTCTTCCAGGCATAAATATGGGAAATATATTGTAATATTTACAATTACAGAAGGATATAAATGTCTCAACCTCCTGTATTGTTGTTTGTACCTCTCTTGGGGGGGGGGGGGGGGGGGGTCCAAGTCTTAATCTGGGAGGTCATAACCCCCCAATGCCCCCTGTAATTCAAACCCTGCATTTCACCCACTTTCTCCTCCTTTCATTCACCGTTCTTTCCTTCTCTTTCTTTCCCAGACGCTGGAGGCAAATCTTGTGACTGCCACAAACATCTGAAACAGCATGGGGTGTAATCAAGTGTATAATATACGCAGTGCAAGTGTTCATTAGTTTATGTACCCTTTTATGCCTCTCAGAGTAATTAATAAAGTCAGTCAACGTTAAAGTGAAAAATAATCTCGTGGTGTCGAGGGCGAGGCTACGAACAGTGTCACTCACCCTCAGTGCTGTGATCCTCATTTCTCTGCCAGAGAGAGAAGAAACTCCAAAGTTTAAATATATAAAGAGAAAGAAAAATGACATCCATCTTTGCTCAGTGCATTTCCCCATCTCTGATATCAGGTGTCCTTTCATGTGTGTGCAGCAGACATGATCGCCTCCCCTACTCCTCTTGAAAAGCTGCGAGCGTGTTGGTTCAGTGCAGCTTGATTGGTTTGCAGTAGCTCATTTCTCAGCCGGGCTCTCGCAGGATATTTGCAGTGTTCAGAATTTCTGAGTCCTTTTGAGCCCCGTGTGCCGTCAGCCGCTGCTTCTGCAGCCTGCCCAGGAAATTGAAGCCTTCATTTTCCCCAAAGAGTCGGGTTTTTGCTTTTTTTTTTTTTTTTTTGTTGGTTAAACAATCGTCTGTCAGTGAGAATCACATCCTCCCCTGCAGATGCAGAGACTCCCGCCGGATGCATTTTCTCTCTTAGCTTGTTAGGTTTGCAAGTTTGTTTCTGTTATGCAGCTGTTTGTCTGTCATGCGAGTCTGAGGATTTGTGGATGGTTTCCAGTCATCTGCTCGGGTTCCCTGACCTTCATTCGACATCCAGCTAACGGCACGTCACACTAACAGCTACAAACACGCAGACACAAGCACATCAGTTGTTTTCCAAGGCTAGAAAAATTGCAATAAGAGCCTCCTGATTGAGATAAAGACAGAAAATGAAATGCTCAATTGCAGACTCAAAAGTCAGCTGCACCTTTGAACTTAAGCAATACAGGAGGAGGATCAGCTGTACATCCCGGGAGCTTGTATGTGACACCAGGGATCAGACCTGCCACCCAGCTTGCAATGCACCCCAACCCGATGCCTGTCCCTGCAGGTGGTGAGCGGAAAGTTGCTGTGGACTTTAGAGGAAGAGTGGGTGTTTTTAAAGAGAAGGTACAACATGTCACTCAGGTGTCAAAGTAGCCTTCTCTCATTGATATTATCTTGTTAAATTCAATAGGATTCTTAATGAGTCGTTCATGAAATATTTTTTTAAAACGAAAATCTTCAGTAGAGACAAATGGTTCCAGTCACAGGGTGGAGATGTGAGATTTTCAGAGGGTGATTTGGAAAATATCAGGAACAGTATATTTTCATGCAGCCTTTAAATCCTTTAGATACACAAGCACCAGATCTGTTTTATTAGTGGGTATTAGTCAACTAAACAACGATTCACTTTGACAGATGTTTTTGTATTTGTGTTTTATGCGGAGACTGTTTTGCTTGAGTTGCTGCGTACGCCAAGGCCTGTATTGCAAAGTAAATGTCCCCCTGGGATGATCATAAACTGACAACCAATAAATAAGCAAATACATAAATTGTATTAGGCACCACAGGCAGTTGTTTGATATTAGAATTAGGTGTTTGGCATTCACACACACACAGAACAGTGAAAACCATGTGTTTTGTTGGATATTTTTTGCAGTGTATTGTCAGGATATTAAATCATCTCCAGGCGGTGATAGTTTTCCCTCTAAACTGATGTACAACCATTGGATTACTTGTAAAACCCATAAAAATCTCAAATAAACACATCCATTAGTAATTATTCTCAGCATTACTCGCTCATTTCTGCCTCTCTTCCTCTTCCTGCCGCAACTGGTTTGTGTAATTTTCTAGTTTTTGGTGAAAATGAAGTCGTGTTCAGGAGGGCTGACAGCGGCCTATAAAACATGACACGTCACCTCCCGCCCTCGCAGCAGCCGCTCCGGCGCCGCTGCATGATAATTTAAAGAGCGATGGCACAAACGCGAAGCAGCACTGACGTGTTAATGCTCACACTCAGAGGTGAGCGGCTGCCTCGGTGAAACTTTCCCCGGACAGAGGATACAGTTTTTAATTTCAGCCCTCAGCAGATCAGCGCCACCCTTCATTAACCTGCCCCGACCTGCTCATTAATTCACATTCCTGCTCTAATTGGGCGGCGGTGTGTGTAAGGGCCGCTGTATTCTTGTCCTCTCCACGTAGAGTAGGAAAGAAATGATGAACAGGAGCGATGGCGGCAGGATGGTCACGAGCCACATGTGGGGAATGAATGCTGTTTTCTGAAAGGATGAAAATCTAATTACATTAAGGAAGTGTGTGGGGGGGGGGTCATGAGTATGAAAAGCAAGGATGTGCTCATATGGTGGGTGAAGTGGCTCAAACTCTTCTCACTTCTTTGACTGAAGTGTTAAATGTGCAAGGTCTTGTTATTGTTGTCATGGCAGCTGCTGCTGCTGCTGTTGCTCTAATGACTGCGAGAAAAGTTCCTGTTTAACAAGCCGTGGCATCATTGTTTTCACTATCTGCATATACTTTTACTTCAGAGTGAGGAAAACTTTTTCTATGTGAGAAAGTGAACAGGAAGTTCCTTGTATCAGTGAGTCACTCTGTCGTTACACATTTGCCTTACAAAAAAGGTCAAATGTACGGTTTGTTCTTAAATTGCTTCTCGTTCTGAATTAATTAGAGCGCCCACTCAGAGGCTATTTCTGATTGTTTTACATTGGCAGTGTGTTCTGGTAGCCTTGGACAAGTGTAAATTACAAATTGCTTAAGTATTCATCCCAATATTGAAACTGCTATTTTCTGCAGTTGCATTGGATATGTTGGAGCACATAATTGCTAAATGTTTGAGAAATGAAAAGCAGCTAGAATTACCACCTCATGGTTGTACGCCTCTGCCAACCAGTTAAGGTGCAGGATGTCATAAGGCAGGAAATTAGCGTCTCAGCTCTTCTCAGTGACTTTGAGTGAAACTATGAAGAAAAGAGAAAAAACACGAATAACTGTCTTTTACAGAAATGTCATATAATGTGATTTATTGATACAATAAGTGCTCGAAATATATTAATCTGAACAGAAATAAACAAATCTACCCTATACAGACAGTATAACTCAGTGCTATTGCAAATCCTATTCGACACATTATGCTACATGTTACTAAACTGAGCATTTACAAATGTTATCAGTCATGAATGCTCTTCAATATAGGATTTTAGTACAAAGAAAATTAAACACAAACTCACAGCTGTTGCTTTCCAAGCATAACAAGCCAGGATTGGAAAAGAAGATCGCTCAGGTGAAGTGTTGATGCAAGGCTGGCAAACACAGGACTAACAAACAAAGGGATACTACTCCTATTTCCTATTCCTGTTTCCTGTTTCCTCATGAGTCAGTTATTGCGAAAACCTAGCTTTGTGAGTTCAGTGATGCCCTTGACCTTTGACCATCAAATTCTAATCAATTCATGCTTTGAGTTTGAAGAAATTCCCTCAATGCGTTGCTGAGATCATGTTCACGAGAATGGGATGGTGCTGCAGAGGCATAATAAAGAGTCAGTGCTCTTCCTGACACTCTGTGGCCTTCATTACATGCAGACACACACACACACACACACACACACACACACACACACACAAACACTTGCCCCTTTTCACACTCGGTAAGTCTTCGACTCAAAGCATTTTCACGAGTTGCCGTTAAGTAAAAGCTGCTGATTCGGCCACATTTTTAAACCTCCATATGCTGCGCGGCTTCACTTCGCTGAGCCGCTAATTCCTTAAACAGTGTTTTTATTCCCCGACCTAAAAGAGGGGAACCATTAAAGACTCAATCAAGGTGTGTCACCAGTGTCAATAGCAGCTCTGTGCACACTGACACTGGATTTGTGCTGATGGAAAATGTTTTGGCTCTTCATCTTCACACATAACCACAGCACTATAGAAGTGCTGCTCAGGCTTTTTTAAACTACACCTCGTCTCCAACCTGCTCTAATCTGCACTGTGCTGCATTACTAACGGCTCTAGACATATAGCCGAACGTATTGCATGTGAGAATGAACTCTTTCCTGCATTTCTGCACAGCATTGACAGTCTGATGATGTAGTGAGGAAAAATTAGGGAAAACGCACGAGTCATGAAAAAGTACAAAACATCCATTAAAACTTCTACTGAGCTCATTCCAGAAAGACATAAAGGCCACTAAATCGAGGCTGGATCATGTGGTTCTGTTTAGGTTCTAGATGGTCAGGATTGGGACCATGGTTCTCTATGCCTGTTGCGCAACGATGAGGCTTGTGTGCGTCATCACACGGTCTCCTTACAGACTGGTTCTGATCAGACAGTTATACATTGAGTCATGAAAATGTTGAAGTCAGCACCAGGGGTGAGCGATACCACAGCCTTTCGATCCAATACCAAGTAATACAGGGTCAGAATCGCCGATATCGATATTGAGACTTTTCTGTGGTGCGCTGCTTGATATTTTGGGATCTGTCTTCTTTTTTTTTAATACAGTTAAGTAAGTTGCTTAACGACTGAACCGCTGCGATTTCACATGAAAACACAACAAAAGTCACACGCAGCAAAACCTCAGCTGAAACCAGGGCGCGCAGAGTTTGAGACGACCTCCAGAGCTCCGTGAAAACTTCATATATGAAGGATTCTTTTTTGAGGAATTTGTGCTGATCCGGTCCCTGGGTTCTTCTCGTTTCTGCCTTTTCTCTCAGTAATGAAAACGATGACTGTAGGAGATCTTGCGCGCTGATCCCACATCAGCACTTGCCTAATTGGAGAAACTTGGGAAATAATAATATGGGCTTGGGAGGAGATGATCAGCTTAGAGGCGGGCCATCCCTCACCTGCTGACTGTATCTTTCTACCTCCTCATCTCAGGTGATTAGAGAAATCCCCCGGACCCTGTCAGAACCTCCGAATCAGCACACTCATACACTGAGGTAAGTGTGTGTGTGTTGCAGTCTGTGATATGTGCATGCATGAAGCTTGATGTGTGTGTGTTTGTTCCTGTAGTGCATGTCTGCTTGAGTGTAATCGGACAAAATAGTGCATTTGTTGGGGACTACAGGACTGTGTGTGTGTGTGTGGGACACACTGAAAATAAACTACAGTGTGTGTGTTTACAGTAATGAAGGAACATGTCACCCAGTGCAACAGTGTGCCTCACCGATGTGTTTTTAATCGTTACTGAGCAACAATGGAGCGCCAAAGCTTAGAGGAATGAGATGCACCAGGCTTCAGCGACACAGTCAACACTCAGCAGGATCAACTCAGTGTTCATCTCAAAGACTTTCAGGCTGGGCGCAGGGTTCAGTCCCAAACTCCTCAATGGGAAAAACACAGGTGAAGGGGAAGACAGTGATGGGATTTATTTCATCACAAAAACAAAGTATTCTCTATGCAAGAGTTTATATATAGAGTATATATATTCTTGCCAGGTAAAGCATCCACAGTTTGTGAAACCTGAATATATTTGAACCAGATATTTTCATAAACATTTTCCAATAGGGACGTACTTTTAAACAAAGGAAAATGACAGAGATGTGAACATGCCACGTGCCCCAACAAAGGATAAACAACATAACACTTGCGCGAATGTATTCGTGAATAGCAATAGAACTAGCAAGAACGCAGCCTCGGTTGCGGAGGAGGAATAATAGCAGAGTGTGTTCCCTGATGTGTGTGTTGTGTATGTACTCGCCAGGAAAAAAATGTTTTGGTGCGTCTGATCCAAACTGGTGTATGAATTCCCAGATTCTTTTATGACATTATTCCAATATATAACCCACATTCGTCTTAAATCGTGGCAGTCGGTGACAAGTACTTGTTGTGTGTCCAATAACTATAGTTTTGCACTCCATGCTCACCTGGTATTCATTTATTCAGATAAATTATCCAGGAAATAAACGATCCGTTGGGTTCACACCTGGTGTTTTTAATGAGTTCTCATTATCCTCATTGAGATCTGATCTCTGTCCTCTGGAGCGAAACCTGCGCCTCAGTAATTTGAGATGGCGGCAAGTCACCTGTAGGTGTCAAAGATTGCCTTCACATCCTCTTAAGATTTCAACTCAACTCAACTCAGCCTCCTGAGGTGTTCGGGCACATCCCATCACACGCATTCACACCTTCCTTATTCAGATATTGTGCATGGAACCATTTCCTCACATGTCACACTTTCAACACTTGTTAATGGCCACACACAGGCCAAAGCTTCACACTAACATCAGCACACTGGGCGGGGGGGCCAAGAAACACCAGAATCTCACTTCAAATACAGAAGAAGGGTTACACAAAAGTATCCACCGACTGCAGCTGTGAGGTAGATGTACTGAAATAAATGGGACATAGTGAAATAGAAATATTGTGTAATATAAAATGTGAATAGACAGAGTACTTCAAAGTTGTGCTTGAGTAAATGCTGGTGAGAAAAGCACAGGTGCCTGCTGAAGTCAGGCCTCCACAGCGTCTGCTCCAGTGTGATGGGAGCCTCTTCCTGTTGGCTCTGCGTTAGCGCTGTGAATAAATACAAAGGCACAGAGCAGTCAGTTACATCCTGGCACGTACCGTCATGTTACCAGAGCGGCTCGACTGATTTCACAGGTGTTTCCTCAAGCAAGAAAACAGAAAATGGCTTTTTTTTAAAAAAATCAAATCGAAAGCGCACAGAGAGAGAGAGCAACGCCAGGAACAATAACAAACGCCGTCGTGTTACCAGACTCGTCGACTCCTACGCCTTTTGGCTTTTTCTCTGCTGCCGTCAGACTGCAAAATAAAATAAGAGGGACTTTGACTCTCAGGAAGCTGCAGCATGCATGTGCACTGTGGCGTTTGTGTAGCAGCATCTCACCGTGTTTAATTTGTTTGGTCGCTTATCTCGTCTCCTGCTGTAAGGAGTGAAAGAGCTGCGTAGATTATATTTCAGTCTGAGGACAAAGACGTCTGGGTCAGGTCTGGGTCAGCTGAGCCCCCGGGTCCATCTGAGGATTAGTTCTAGTTCCGAGGAGACTCTGAATGTAGAGAGCAGAGGTCTCTCCTGTGTTCCTGTATCGGCCATAAACAGAGAGAGCAATAACAGTTCACTGCATCATATACAGTATCGGACCGTAACCTGGTAAAATGAAATATTAACTCCTGGAAGTCAAAAGAATCCTTTTGATGAAAGAGCCGAGTTACTCCGAGTAACAAAGGAAAATGCTGCTGGTGAGCTTCAGGCATGCATTTTTTTTTTTTTTTTGGTTTAGGAACGAGGACTTGATGATCAGGAC
The DNA here is from genome assembly GCF_002814215.2 of Seriola lalandi dorsalis. Taxonomy (NCBI): domain Eukaryota; kingdom Metazoa; phylum Chordata; class Actinopteri; order Carangiformes; family Carangidae; genus Seriola; species Seriola lalandi. Next base: position 177,488 of record NW_019524856.1, on the reverse strand, counting down.
ACATTGTAGGTGTGTAGAACCATGAATTTGCAAAGTTTGAGGCAGAACTATTTATGTTCCAGCTTAAAGTATTTGAGATGAGCCGCAGACATTCAGCAAAAGACACAAAAATTCACTCACATTTCTTTACAACTTAAAAAAAAAAAAAAAAAAATTCAGAACCTTGAAACGTGATTCTCTCCAGGGATGTAAATATTGACAAGTCACTCCTACATTAATTATTCACCTTACATGTCTGTGGGTTTAGGTTTGTATAAGAGTGTGCACTGCAGCATCCATAGTTCTGTCTTTTTAAATTTTTTTACTTTAGCAGGAAGTTGACTGAGCACTCTGTGTTTGAGCAAGAGCAAGAACCTGCTTCGTATTTCATCAGTTTCCACACTTTTATTAAAAGCCTTTTGACAGTGAATGTGTGTCTTTGAACACTTTGCGATGAAGTGCTCCTTGTGAGACTGTCTGGTTTTCGGATGCTAATGATTCTGGAGAAAGGTTCAGTAAACTGACGGGGCAGAGGGCTGGAAAAGGTGTAGGAGACAGGGAGAGAACAGAAACAGTTGTGACTCTGGCGAAAAGGAAAGACAACAAAAACAGACCTTTAAATCAGACAAGACGCTGACTGACAGATTGTGTGTCTGCCTGAGGTCACGATTACCAGGGGTTGCGTTAGGAAACACACATCGGAGCGCCGGCTGCACCGCGGGAACAGGAGCTGCCAGAAATCTTCTGCATGAGCTGCAGGTTGATGCATCGAATTGACGATTTTTATCCCCCTCACTACCTGAAATAAACAAAACAAGTTTTTGGGAAGGGCCTGGAATGCCTACACTTCCCTTAATGCAATGCACATATTTCAAAGAGAGCAAACAGAATGCTGATACTGACAGATCTTCTGTGGGGCAAACGACAAACGTGTTTCAGGTATAAACCATGTGACAATTTATATAGATAAGAGGTTCATTCAGAAGCCACACCCCCAAAGAGGGAGGCATCGCCACGACAGCAGCAGCGTCACAACTGTCTGTGAGTGCCGGCCTTCTGTTGAAGTATTTGGACTTGTGCACGCTGCTTGTGTCTATTACATATTTCCAGTCCATGCCATCATGGAAAAGGGAACAATCAGCGTTCACGTCGCAGGACAAAAGACCCCACAATAGTCGCAGGTTTAAACACAACATGTTGATTTTCGCACCTTTTCTAAGCACAAACACTGTAAACGGACCTGTCACCTGTTCAGCACGGTGCTGTTAAACAGCAGCTGAGCTGAGACACCTGGCTGATGTCAGTGAAGTAATTTCGCTGACTTGACAAACTGTTTCATACACAGTAAATTTACGTGTAAAATAGATGGAATTCGCCTTTTAAAAAAAAGCAGATATCACAGATATTAGATGAATAAATAGTCAATTAGTTCATGATCAATGATTCATTTTGAAAAGCTTCACTAACAAAGTATTAAGAACAACTTTCTAGTGAAACTGTTGCATTTCTTTCATATCATGTTGTTTTATACAACATAACATTAGACAGAGTATTTTGTATATGTGACCCAGCGTGAATTGAAGGACTCGCAGGTCCTCGTGAGTCCAAACCTTTGGACCTGATCCAGAGCCGAGCTGAAACAGATGTTCATAATGTATTTTTAAAAACGCGGGCCAGATCTGAAAGGCGCCCAAGGACGGTCAGACCTGGTCTGACAGAGACCTGAGGATAGACCAAATACAGAGAGAGAGAGAGAGAGAGAGAGAAATAGTTATAAAAACAAATGGAAGTAGAGCAAAGAGGAAGCTGGAGAGCTGAAGTAACTTTTGTTTTTACTGTTGGACAACAGCAGCGGCGTTTGTTTTCCCTCCCCAGCGGGATCAGGTCAGCAAAAGTTAGAAGAAAGAGCAGCTGGTTGGAGCTACTGCAGTTTAGCTTCATGAATTCCAGTTTTGCTTTGATGGTATAATGTTGAAGAAAAAAGTGAGCTGTGATTTTACACAATGATCGACCGAGGAGGGAAGGAACAACAAGAGATGAAAACATGGGCGTTAAGGGGGGAAGAAGATGACGAGTGAAGAGATGCAGAAGAATGAAGTAAGGAAATAGGCTGAGAGAGGGAGAGGGGGAGGATGGATGAATGGTGGTGGAGAGAGAGAGAGAAAAAAAAAGATTAAAATGTGTAGAGGAGGAGAAGCAGAGGTGGGCAGGCAGAGGAGGATAAAGTGGAGAGGGGCATATGACGGCCTGGCAGGTCTCCAAAGACTCCCGGCGGCGATCCAGCTGCTTCTGAAGGCCACTTCGAAAAAAGCCCGTTAGCAGTGCCAACAATACAGGAAGGAAGGCGAGAGAGGCCCAGAACGAGAGGGAGAACAGGAGAGAGTGAAAGATGGAAAAGTAGGAGAGAGTGAAGAATGAAATATGGAGCGATTGAGATGCTCAGCCAGGACACTGGGGGATGCAGGGAAATGCTGTTACTGAGGAAAAAGGCAACAAAGGGGAACAAAAGCAAAGACACGAGGCTCTGAGTCCTCACTGCCGCCGCCGCAGCCACAAACAGGAAATACTAAATAATTGAAATGAAGCAGCAGAAAGATTCACTCTGCTGGTTCTACTGGGAAACGCTCAACTTGCATTTTGTAAGGATCTCATCAAATTAAAAGTTCCCCCGGCACCTCTGATGTTTCATGTAAAACATTTACACATAATTAATTAAACTGCGTCAGAGCTGCAGGAATCCCCAGCGTCTGCGTACAGTTGTTTTAAGAGCAGAGTTTCACAGTTTACAGTCGCCTCTTAATTCAACAAAGTTTGTGCTGGTGTTTGGTTGGTGAAAAAGAAGCGTCGCAGGACAAAGATAAAAAATAAAGAAATCAAGTATCCAGAGGAAAAATGTGATTTCCCACAGGCTAAAAATGATCAAGGGGGCGGGGCTCTTATCTTCACCAGAGTCATCTGTGCTGGAGTTTTGATTTTGGCATATTCTGCAGGGGATTAAAATCAGCAATTTTCCCCCAGGTAATAATTATTATTCTTGTGGGACTTGAGGGAATGTTCCAGTCTGGGCCTTATATACTGATAAAGATTTACAAGGTGTTTTCCTTAACCTTGATTCCAGCAACATTTTTACATATTTATATCTTCCACCGCGGCGCAGCAGAGACCCGGAGCTCGTACACGTCCAATCAGAGACCGTCGCTGTCAAAACCAAGCTGAAAAGGAATTGATTTTGAAGTAACTTGGCGATTTAACTGTCTGCATCTTCTTTTTCATATCATATATTCATATCACTGCATCGTGAATAAGAAACATGTGGATGATTGTTCACCTGGTGCACTGGAAATTAGCCTCTAATTAAGCACTGCAGTATTAACAAATTATCTAATTGTCATCAGCAAATTATTGTCTCTGACATTTGACCCAATTAGAAATTCTGTCTACAGGAAGAAAAATATCTGCAATAAATGTTTACAGACATGGGAATGGAGACAAATCATCATATTGTTTCATATATTGTTTATACACATTCTCCATCACTGTCAAATGTGAGTCTATGGAGGCCGTGGAAACTCTATAATGTATAACAAACATGTCTCTGAGAAATGACATTTATATACAACTAAACTGCAACAGCAAATATGTTTTGTGGGAAATGTAATCGTACAAGAGAAACAGCAATAATAATAACGCTGGAGTCGCTACAGATTATATTTTACAGCGAGATCAGATATTTTGGTGGAAAACAAGTTGTCAATGTTTTTAACGACACCTTCAGTATCAGCGGCCAAATATGTAAATTAACAACATATCGTCTTTATGTTAGTAAAAAAAAAAAAAAACAGAATCAAGTAGCAACGACGTTTCCTGCAATATGTATTTTCTTTTCTTTGAAAGGTGGTGACACTTTGAATGTCTAATGCTGAAAAACACTGACCATAAAAACGATCAGATCTTCAGGATTAAAACCGAGAAGAGATTATTTCTCACTTATCTACTTGTGCAGGTGACGCAGCTCGTTAATCTGTGATACTTCTCAAGGTGACACCAGGCTTTTCAGAAACGAGCTGTAAATGTAAAAGAATAAAAACGTCCTCGAGATCATCAGAAGAGGATACTTGTCCTCCCACCTGCTCGTTCCACGTTCTCCTCTCTCATCCTTCCTCCACCGCTTCTGTAAGAGCAGAAATGTTGTTAAAAATATCCATATCCGCTCATCTCCGGCCCGACGAAGGAGCGACAAAGGCGTGCAAGCGAAGCCTGTTGGCATTTTAAAACGTTCCCTGTCACTTCTCACAGAATAATGGCTGCAGGAAATATCCTCCCATGAGGCCTTATGATAATAGGCCCATATGTGCCGGCCACCGTGATGGTAATTAATTGCTACAGAAAACTTGTGAGGTCGCTCTGCGGAGTACAGTGACCTCCAGACATGAGTGCAATGACACAGTGGGGCTTTTACAGAGTGGAGAGCACCGTCGGGGGACGACTGGGAGGGAGGGAGGGAGGGAGGCTGAGGGGGGGGCAGATTAGTTAGCAATTTGACCTTTCCCATAAGGCACCAGCTCATCGCCTCGTTCCTTTTGTCACTAGATTAGAGAATTTAAATGCAGTGGGAGGTCAGCGAGGGATTTACTGCACAGCACTGTCGACCACACTCTGTGACCATCTCTAACTCTTCTCTGTGGTCGTGTCGCCGGCTGAAATATGCAAAGGCCTCGCAGGACAGGGAGGGAGGGAGGGGAGGAGAAGGTAAAAGATACGAGAGAGGAGATTCGTGGGGGATGACAGAAAGTAACAGAGACAAAAAAAAAGGGAGGCGAAGAAGGGGGGGGGTCAGTGAGAGGTCTGGAGGAAGGTGGGAGGGGACAGGTGAAGAAAACAGGAGGGGAGGGAGAAAAAGGCATTAAAGGGATGAAATGGAGAGCGAGGAAGAGAGCGAGACGTGAAGTGAAGAGGAGAGAAATCATGTGAGAAAAAAGGAAAGAGGAAAAAAGCAGCTCTGCAAGACGCATTTAGACGAACGGCGGGAACGATGAGAAGAGGGAGAGACTTGATGGTGACAGATGAAAGCGAGGGATGAAGTGAAGTAAAAAATAGGTGAAGAGGGCACAGACAGAAGCCAGCAGGGCTGTTGACGGACGACAAAAGAGGAACTTGCATAAGAGATAAATGAATATATAATTCATCACGTTGTATGAAGGGTTTTGGAGTCTTTTTAGCTCCACGTTTTTTGTAGTTTCATCTTGAAGTATCATCAAGTCACTCAATAACCAAAAATCTGGACCGGCGTCTGCATCATTACCTCTGTTCTCTCTGGCGGCCTTCACCAAAAAACAAAGAGGAAGCCAGAGGGTTTGAGAGTCTGGGTTGGAAACAGATGCTACTGGTTTAATTTTTAAACAACGATCCGACCCTGTATCAGAACCCTGAAGTAGTTTGATAATTCTGCAAAACAACAGACGACCTTCAGCAACAACAGAAATGCAGTCGGACAGTCAGGACCAGCTGACCCCGACTGGAATGAGTTGTCCAACTTGTTCCAGTAATTAATCCAAATCATAACTGTTATTGGTCCAACAAACATAATCCAATCTGCCCTTTAAACTAAACTGCTCTGTGGTTAAAGGAACGGTCTGGTGTTTCATTATAAAGAGATTAAACAAGCAAGTGACAACATGTTGATGAGTGAGCTTTGCATGTGGTGGTAGGTGGATTTTGGAGACTGTCTCATAGATTGATTGACTCAGCAGGTTTATTAGGACTCAGTTATGTTTTGTTGCTAGGCGACATCTAATGGTCGCAGTAATTACGACAAAGGGAAACGTGTCGGTGACGGAGTATAAAGAGAGTCTACGTCAGGTGGTGGTGGATGGATTAATGTGACACAGGACAGCAGTGTGTTCGATTCCCGCGTGAAAGTGGCTCCTCTCAAGACCTGAAGGGAGAACTTAATTAATTAAGGGTCAGCCATTGTTTTTGTGAGTTATAATAAACTCGTACTCACCAAAGTCATTGTTGAAATCCAGGAAACTTGACGTCATCACTAAAGATAGATCCAACTGTAATAGGTCCAAGACGTAATAGACGTACCTTTCAAGCCTGTTCAGTTGCTGAGTCATACTTCATTTCCTAAATGATTCTGTTGGAGCTGCTGCAGTTTTCCATTTTGAGAAACTGAAGCAAACACCAACAATGACAAACAAAGCAAGGTTGTGCGTCAGGTGTATACGAAGCTTTTAGTGTCGGGGTTTGACTCTTGGAAAGCAGACTCTGTCATTCATCTTGTTGTATCGTTAATGTAATTTCAACATTACCCTCCGTCCCTTTAACAACCAGTGTAAACCTCAGCCTCTAATTGTTCAACAGCAGCAGGTACAGTAAGACGTGTAAATGTGTCTTGTTGTGATGCTATAAAACAGCGAGGTGCTCAGTCAGGAAAAGACAGGGTGTACGCTGCTGCTGGGTGCCAAACCGTTGGCATAGCAACCTGATTGTCTTGGACCATGTCTTGATCCCTAGAGACAGAACAAAGAGTGGAGGACTTTGATGCAGAGTGAGTCAGGAGTCGCCCAAAAGAATCTGAATAAACCTCGTCCTGCTGGAGTGCTTTAAAAAAAAAAAAAAAAAAAAAAGAGATAAGAATACCTTTTATGTGAAGTAGGAAGCTGTGACTGGAAAGACTACAGACTTTCAGCGCTTAATTATAGTCAATGAAATAAAAAAAGAAAAAAAAACAATTAAAGGGCCACTTCACAGATTTCAGATTAGTTTATGGAGGAGCTTTGGCAAACGTTATAGTGATGTCATCAGGGTCCAGGCTTGAGACTGAGGGTTCAAACTGAGGGTGTGGGGTTTTAAAAATGTGGTCATTTGCCAGGCAGGGAGGGTCTACTGAAAGATGCTAATGAGCTGCATTATGGGAAGTGTAGATTCACTGTTTTTGGACCTTGACCCGTACAGGGGACTCAAATACAGCATTGTTGGCCTCTGTTTCATCAGTTTTTATCTGTTATACATTTGTCTCTCACAAGTCTTTAAGGTCTCCCTTAAGTCTTTTAATGTTATGCATTAAAAGACGTAATGTTGCGCAAGTGCGAGACTAATTTCCTTTCCTTTTTTCTTATTCTGTGAAGCGGTCCGTCTTTGTTAGAATAGAACAGAAAATACCAAATTCATTTTAAAAAGAAAACCCAGTCTGAAAAGGATCCGAGGAGAGTCGGACCCAATTTTTAAAATAAGTTGACCTTATCCAAAATTTGGTCAACCTGAACAGACCCAGATAGTCAGAGAAGACCAGCACTGGCAGCGACATGATGATAAACCAATTAAACAGCAACCGTGGTCAAAAAGAGCAGCAGTCCATTCTGCACGTTACAGTTCACATTCTCTGTGAACTAACCCTTCTTTTAACCTGTGGAGTGATTCATTCATTGTTTACAAGCTGATTTAACAATTCCTGTAGCACTTCACCATCATGTCTTCGTGCAAGTCTTTATGATGATATTATGAATAATGAAATGTATCCAGAGCAGAAAGAAGTTGTTCAGTGCTTCAGTATAAAAACCAGCAGCCAGTGTCACATGAAGACAGGTGAGAAATTAAAGGAAAAACATGAATAAGAAATTTAATGTAATGTAGGGAAATGTAATCAATACATGGTGCAATTAAGCCATCATAATCCCATCATGCTCTGTGGCAGATGTGAACATACTGAGCAGGCCCTTACAGTGAGGGGATCTAGTGGCTCTGAGGAAGCTGTACATGAATCTGTTAAAGTGGAATCCATCTTGAAATGTTTAATAGAAGAAAATATACAGATTCGTGAGCAGTGCTCATCAGTTGATCAAGCAGTCGTGTTGATGGCTTTGCAGATTCATGCAAATATTTTTGTGTTGGAGCTTTGAAGTTCTGAACATGACAGTAGAGTGTTGTCTCTGCAGGTTCAGTCTCGAATGTGGAAGACGTGACAGATGCCACGTGGCAGGCCACAAATTTCTTTTTTGCTAAAACAAACAAAACTGTACCAGCGAGACAACAACTGCGGAGTGCTGTACGTCTGATCAACTCAGGCTGCCTCAGCTGCTCAGGAGAGGAGGCCTCCTCAACACCAGCTGCAGCACGTTCAGGCTCCATGAGAGGCCATCAGCGTTACTTCACACGAGACAGTGCACAGGAAAAGCTCTTCACGCCTCTATTTCTGTTCTGTTGAAATGAAGCACATGAAGCAAGGCTGCTGCCGCTGCTGCTCTGTGGGTGATCATCAGCTCTGAACTCTGTTAAGAACATGTTAGTGGTTAAGTGCTGATAATTATGAAGAAGTCTGCTGAACGATAAGCAACAGCTTGAGCTCCAGATCTGAAGGAAAATGACTAAACTGTGACTTTCTGCAGGGCCTGAGCTCAGGAATATAAAACAATAGTAATAAGCAGTATATACATATATTTATAGTTTCCCTGCATATGTCTACTGAGGGAACCGTTTGATCCATATGAGTGTTAACACATGATTTTACATTGACAGTGGCACATTATCTTTGTCTTGGCTACGGAGCGATGATTTCATTGTCTTCTCCTCGTTTGTCTTGGCTTCTTTACACTGATGCTCAATGCACAGTGTGTTTTTGCCAGGTTTCTCTGTTGACATAGAAGATTAGCTTTTCTGTCAGTGTTAGCTCTGCGTCACACCAGCATTTATTTATTACATCAAAATTAGTTCATTCAATGGATTTGTCATCTGTAGTTGATTCTCTCACGGCTTAGTTTATCTTTGATGCGCTTAAACAGGTGAATTAGCATCGTTGACCATGTTGCAAATGCAGTGGAGGAAGTTGTTAAATTAGCCGCCGCTTGATCCAACTTTATATCAGCCGGCTGCTGTCTCAGTTGTGAGATGGCAACCGATGGTACAAGCATCTCTTGTATAAACTGTCAGCTTATTGTCCGGTTAGCAACAGCTTACCTAGCATGCTGCAGTGGCTGGATAGCGCTAACGTTATGGTGACCAGACGTCCTGGTTTGTCTGAACTTGTCCCGGTTTCAGGCTGGGTGTCCCGAGTCCTGATGAATATCATCATGATTAAATTAATAATTACTATTATACTTGATTGCAGCGCTTACATAGAAGTTTATCACGTTCTGTCCCACTCACTATCACCTAGTGTGTGTCAGTCAATCAATGTGTCGTTGTCAAGGCTGTTGCTAACATGTGAGTCATAGGCTTTGATGCTGGTTGCCCTATGCTAACATTTAGCTGTCATAAAGACAGCTGAAGAGACAATCTGTCTTTTCTAATGAAAATGCTCATGTTCATGACGTCCAAGGTGTTGAAAGCTGCGCTCGCTAGGTGTCCTATGGAGTACATACATGTGCTTGTGCATGAATGTGCTTAACGGTCGTGGTATGGGGGTTTGAAAATATGGTCACCCTTGCTAAAATGTTCCTGGCTAATGTAGCTAGCATGTTACCTGTGAGTTCTCCTGCTGTAGTACCTCACTAACTCAACCCTACTATGTTACCAAGCAACCATTTATTTGGCTGCACAAATAAGTTTTGCTCTGCCACTTTCTGGTGTGACCAGGCACTTAGAGATTCATCAGTTAAACACATTCAAATTATGTGTGAACATAATGAAGTAAGATGAAGAAGTTAAGAGTGCAAGATTCAGTTTAACACAAATCAATCCAAACATTTACCTGCGAGTTTAGTTCAGATTCACTCAAGCGAAACTCAAACTCTAAGTTGAAGACAAAACGTCTTTAGATCGACTCCAGTTTATCACAGTTGAAGAGAAGTATTTCACACCTCAGTTCAGTTTCAGGAACTCCTGCAGCAAAGTGTTTTACACAGAGAGTGAGGGAGCGAGCGGCCTACATTTGACTTCCCAGACACTGCTGATGTAGGGCAACTCCTGCGTGGCATCTGGCAGAAATGTGAATGTTCACAGTGATCACATGATTAGTGTCATCTAAAATTGTGCAGCTTTGATTCACATGAGTCGGCGCAACATAGTGCGATAACATTAGTCCTCGAAAAGAGCTGCAAAAAATACACTTTTTTTTTTTGTTTAATTCTCTGCCAACTAATTTCTAAATTTAGTCCTGAGCTGCTCAACAGCTCATGCATGAATGCTGTCTGGGGTTTGGCCTGTTGAAATGCATCTGGATCCTAGTGTGACATGAGCAGACATTCACTGAAGCCCTGAAAGGCAAGTGAAAAAAGTTTTTTTTTTTTTTTTTTTTGCCAGAATCATTTGTCTAATTTCTTGTTTTTTATTTCATCTGTGAAAACAAACCCTGAGAGGCAAGGGATTTGTCTTTGTTTCTGTGAAGAAAGAAAGAAAAACAATATTCTTTTTGGGTTGTTTTCCCAGATGAGAAAAAAAAGAAAAAAAAGAAACTTGCAAAAATTCAAGAAAGAACATGAATCTGAATCTTTCTTGCTGTGAAAATGAGATTGTAATGTTTACATCTGTTTTGAGGTGCTGCACTTATTGCTCCAGAGGATGATGGGAGGTGAGGAAGTTTGGTACAATCAGTACAATAGAGGTTCAGTTGATGTTCCTGTGGTTCCTATTGGTCGCTGACAGAGGTCGATAAGGGAGAATGAATTATTCACATTATTGCCTCTAAACACTGCAAAAAGAAACAAAACACAGAACAACTTAAAATGCAACCGGGCGAATTCAGAGCTGCGGCTAAACAGAGAGCTGCTCTGATTTCTCCTGAAACAAACCGGCTGAAGTGCAGATGGTAAAGTTAATTAATTGCCTTTGGCAGGTTCTAGTATCTCTTCTATCTTCTTCTTTCTTTTATTTCATCTTGTCTGCTCTCCTTCACTCCCCTCTCCTCCTCCTCCTCCTCCTCCTCCTCCTCACCTCATTCCTTCCCTTCCATACACAGAAACACAATATGCAGAACGTTTGGAGTCGCACCAGCCTGCAGCAGCTGCCAGCTGCCTACACTGTAAACAGCTTTACATTTTAAAAGGACGATGCATGTTTGAACGCAGTACCTACAAAATGTGTGTTTACACTCCTGCTGCTCCTTTTTTTTTTTTTTTAAAAGCTTTTTGTATTGATTGATGCATTTTCTCAAAACTCCCTTTTCAGAATAGTTTTACTTGACTTCAGTAAAGTATGAAAATCATTTGCAGAGACTTGAAGCTTGCTTTGTGTGGGCGCTGCATCATAGGGAACATTAGGGCTGCTTTTTGTTTTGTCAGAGACAATACTTACATGATGTAACACTGTGAGAAAATGTTTTGAAAATGCTTCTGTGTTGCCGTATCAAACTGTTTGTTTATTGCTTGTTTGCCAGATCTGATTTTGGATGACAGAGGCTGGGTATGCCACAGTGTCCTCATTAACTATAAAATTAATTAACAATATATTTCATTATACTGTATGTTCACTTTCTTCAAATCAACCTTTTTAAATTAACAGTAGGTTGTTGACTAATTGCAGAATAAATGGGTCACTTGTGGAGACAAATCCACTCAGAAGTTGTTTTTTAGCCTCTTGAGCTCTTAGTTTTTGGTTTAATAATAATAATAATTATAATATGGATTCAGCGGTTCACTCTCATCAACCTAATTTTCAGCTGCAGCATTGGATGGATTGATGGATTGATGCATTGATGGATTGAGAACGCCTCTGGTGCCGATCCATTTATGGATATTCACAGATGTGGCACCGGGTAGCTCCTCCCCTTTCAGACCTGGAAAACAGATGAAAAACAGACTCTTTTGGTTTTAAAGTAACCATAAAGAAATTAGGTGCGAAATATATTTTAGAGCTGAAAGAAAAATAAAATTCACTCTCCCTGTACGTGGCTGGGCGATGACCCGCTAGAAGGCAGAGGTTACATGGGCTGAAATCGCTCTTGAGTCTTGTAGTTGCCAACGCAGCAGAGTTGCTGCTTTCTGTCAAAGAATTCGACTTTTTAAATAGCCAAATATCCGAGTACTTAAAGTAAAAAAAAAAAAATACAGTAATCAAGGGAATTTTCAGCTGCAGTGGATTTAACCCGGCAGTGATTCCTGATGTATTCATCCAGTCGTCCAACACTATTACTCACACGCGCAGGATTTGTTTTCCCTACGCTGTACTAACACCTTCCTCCAGACTTGCCTTCGGCTGCTGCAGTCGGAGGGAAAGGAGAAGCAGCAGCTGAATTATTGAACAAATCAAGGTCCCAGGCTATGTATTTATATGATATTGGTAATGAGGCCGCTGGAGATCGTGCCGTCAGTTGCAGAGAGAGAGAGAGGGGAAAAAAAGGAGCTACATAAGCTCTGCAGTGTGTGTGTGTGTGTGTGTGTGTGTGTGTGTGTGTGTACAACAGTAACCCTGAGTACAGATGATGACTTTACTGAGTGGTCTACTTCCATCCCTCCCTCAGGACCTGCTGTTTGATCACTGCATCCATTGTCTGTCGTGTCTGTGGAGCAGCTCTACTTTGTTTGTGTGTTGGTCTGTGAGGACGTCGCCATTGTAGTAATGTATGTACAGTAGCCAGACTTATGTTCAGGTAGTTCAGAGCTCCAGAGCCTTGCGTTCGTGTTTGTGCATCCTTCTCCTTTCATAATAAAATGATCCTTGTAACGTTGCAGTAGCAGCTTCCGGCGGCTCAGGTGGCAAAGCTCACTCAGGAACAAGAATCTTGGGAACCAATTTGTAACATTGGGCAGGCACCGTGCACATTACACATAAAAGACAGAGACCTCTAAAGAGGTTAAATCCTCCAGACGAAAGAATAAAAGTAAAGAAAGGCAAGGATTTTCTGGTAAATGATGGTGGCTAGCTATCAGTTAAACAGACAACACCTGTCAGCAGCTCTTCCTCCTGCTGCAACATCAACATGGGAAAAAGAAAAAGAAAAACAACAAGTTGGCTTCTCGTTAATCGATCATCACCTCTCATTTCCACAGTGTGTCTTTCTTTTTCTCTGTTCAATTTCACGCTTTACTTTCAGCACTGTTTCATTTTCTTACTGTTTATTTCATCAGGGAAGAATCTTTTTCTCCAAAAACCTGTTGACAGAGAAGTCAATTTAAATGACAAAAAGTATACAATTTCTGTGGGTAGAAAATGGATCTGTTAATATCATTTTCCCCGGTTATGAATTACCTGTCTTGTCTGTCTCTTGAGCTCATCTTTCTGTCCTCCACCACTCTCTCTTTTTGATATTCATCTTGCTGTGCATCTCAAACTCAAACACAGCTGCAGAGCGAGGCTTTACTTTCGGCCTCTCCTTCATTCTTCGTAGACAAAACACGTGATTATAGGTGCACACACAGACTCCTCTCTGTTCAGTCGAGTAGTTGGACGTGACGTGACTTACTGCCGCGCCTCCCGGTCTCGCCTGCTCCTACATAAAAGACTTTTTTTTTTAGCTGAGAGCTTCATCCCTGATCATTTTCTGCTGACGGGCAGCGGCTCGCTTATCATATCCCACCTCACTCTAACCTCCGGCCCTCATCCCTCCATCCCCGGCTATGAATCTCTAATTTAAACTGGGGGTTTAAATGTTAAATAACAGAGCCGCTGCTGAACGAGAACCGCCGTAGAACGTAATCTCTCTGTCGAGTACTTGAGGAAATGTTCGCACCAAACTGTAGCTGAGGAATTCTATCACAGCGATGACGTGCCGGATTAGACCTAGTCATGGCAGAGCGGAGAGTCTTGGCCCCCCCAAGACTCTCTAAGGTGAAGGTTTGGACGTGGAGTTTCTAACAGTTGTAAGGCCTGGAGACACACTGCAACAACAGAGTGTGTATTTATGAAATTTTAATCACTTTCAAACAGACTCACCAATCATTAACCTCTGTCTCACTTACAGAGAACACAGGATGCTGCAGATGCTTCCCACACATTACTGCAGTAGTACAGCAGCAGTTGTTCACCCACTCTTTCTATTAAACACAATCTGTATTTCACTAATCGTGTTAACAAATGTAGATCAGTTACTAACTTGCTGTTTCTTAGCAAAAGTGTAAATGCGACTCACAAACATGATCAAAAACAGTTTGTTTTTAGAAGTCTGGTATCCTTGGACTACCATGTCTTGATCTGACCCAATGAAGGTTCAACATGGAGTACTTTAAGGCTCAGTTTAGTTTTCATGTGTACCACAGGTCAGGATTTAATGTCGTAGGGAGGGAGGAGAGTATCCGGTTTGAGGACCTCAGACTTTTTGTCTCTGCTCTTTGCAGACGATGCAATTCTGTTTTTTTCCATCACACCGTGATCGCCATGATCTTCTGGGGTGGTTTGCAGTCAAGTGTGAAGCAGTTGGGATGAAAGCCGGTATGTCCAAGTGAGGCCATGGTTCTCTGCTGGAAAATGGTGAAATGTTCCCTTGGGGTTGGGAGTGAGTTGATTGGCGTTGTGGTGAAGAGGGAGCTAGGGTAACGAGCTCTGACATCAGGAGGGAGCTCGGAGTAGAGCCGATGCTCGAAAGTTGAGGAGATCCGGGCATCTGGTTAGGATGCCCTCTGGGTGCCCTCCTGAAGAGGTCTTTCAGGCATGTCTATCTGGTAGGACATCCTGGGTTAGGGCTACAGTACACTTTGCTCCAAAGCCTCTTTCCAAGTGTATGAATCAACCACGGCTCATACAGAACACTGCAGGGTTTTTAACTGAGCAAAATAAAAGTGCTCACATCAGTCCTGTACTAAAGTCCTTGTTCTGACTTCCAGTTAGTCTTAGGATAAATTTTATGATCCCAGTCCTTGTCCATAAATCTTTTCAGGAGCTTGTCCCTGACTCTGGTTGATGTACTGTCGAGATATATCACTGGTATGTTCCTCGGATCCACAGAGTTTTCTGCTTAGTGTACCGAAAACCCAAAACACCCTCTGCAGTTTTGGAACCAAAGTCTATAACATGGACTTCAGGATAGAAACAGTAAGGGAGGCTTTTGGTTCCCCCTAAAACCTCCACTGTCTTTTTTTAATTAATAATTTGGCTAATTTTTGACTTTTTAATGAGTTTATTATTTATTTAAATTCTCCTCTTTTGAACCTTAATAGGTGTTTATGTTTCTATTTTTGCATCCATGACTTTTTTTGTTTTTGTTTTGTTATTAAAAGTCTGTGATCTTTATTTTAGAACTTAACCTCTCAGCTCCTCTTCACCACCTGCAAGTGAACAGGTCGTGTCTTTGTTTCACGTCCGCAGCCCTCCTGCTAACGAGACACTCCTCTGATTGGCAGCTGTATGGGTGGAGAGTTGTCGTCTGGTTGTCAGGGTGTACATTTCTTAATTAGTGCAGATTCTTAACCGAGACTCCTTAATGGCTCCAGGCGGAGGTTGCTAGGAGATTTGTGACACGACTCCAAAGCTTTTATCCGGATGAAAGGAAGGCGTTGCTACATCTTACACACACACACACCCTCTCTCTCTCTCTCTCCTTTTAACTCTCTCACAGAATATTAAGAATAAGCCAAGACGAGCAAGTCATGTAGGACAACTGTATGGCCAAAAGTATATGGACAACCCTGTACACATACGTCAGTGCATGTCGGGGTTTAGTTCCAGTGACCAGAAATCTTAATGTGACGGCATTCAATGCTGCAGTGAGTTCCAGAAGTCTGAGGTCACTTTCCTGGAATGGGACAATCGGCATGTTTCAAATTAATGAGAAACTAATGAGAAAAATATATAGAATTTTTTATATGTATGTTAATAAACTTGCATATATAAATTAAACATATATCGTCAACATGTATGGTCACAACATGTTACAACATAAAAATTCATCATATAGATATGCTTTAACAGATCCCTTTTATAGGTGTTATTACATGTAATATCTTATCTTTATATATGGCAACGTCACTCTTGATATAAGGACATACTGTATATGTCGTATATTACATTTTTAAAGAAGAAAGCCTTTTGAATGAGAGAAACATCTTCAAGGACCTCAATGAAGTCCAGCTGCCTCCGTAAAGCTCTGAGTGCGCAGTCCATGTTTTGCCGTTGATATATTTGAGTGCCCTCCTTGGACTTTTATTTATTTCCCTATGGACGCATTATTTTTCTGCAGTGTCCACCGGAACTGGAGTGAATGTTCAGTTTTTGTTTACTAAACACTTGAAGAGTTCCAAGTTTGATGGCGTTTAAGTTGCTCAGTAGGAAAGCATTGTATTCACTCTCCAGACACAAATTCACAGCCCTAGTCATTCTCCCTCTCTCTCTCTCTCTCTCTCTCTCTCTCTCTCTCTCTCTCTCTCTCTCTCTCTCTCTCTCTCTCTCTCTCAGACGCACACAAACACACACACACACAGCTCACAGCTGGTCGACTGCCAGCGCCGACACGTTGCTCAGTCTGCATCTGCCAAACAGTGCGACACATGGAAGTGTCTGACATTCAGTGGCAACAATCCCAACAACACTGATCAAACAGCAGATATGAGGCTTACACGCACGCAGCGCTCCGCTTATCAGCCGCCAGCAGCACAGGTCTGAACTCTCTCCATGCTAAGTTTATTTCAATAGATGGCAAATCCAATGGCACTTCAGTTTACTCCAATCCAAGTCGGTTCAGTTTGATTCCATTTACTCAGTTCACTTTAGCTCGGCACAATTTAATGCATTCACGGCAATTCTCAGCTTATAAGAAATGAGTCACGAAATTGTATTTTTGTGATTGTCGCCGTCTCAGCGGTGTGTGTGTGTGTGTGTGTGTGTGTGTTTGATAAAAGTAATCTGATCTGGAGAGAAGAGGTGTTTTTTAATCTGAGCTCTAGTCCCTTCAAATCATATCTGGACATAAAACTGACATGAAAAGCATGTTAATGACACATCTGCACGAGGTCTGACATGAAAAGGCAGGAATCCTTGAAATCATTTCTGCATTTGCATATAAATGAATGTCCATTTTGTCACTTTATGTAGATACAATGTAAAAGCCATTCAACCTAATGGTACTTAATAAAAGCTTGAATCGTTTAAGGGCATTTTGCCTTTGTTCAGTCACTGGTGAGATTGTCTTACTGGAATATGTGTGCTCTCTCTTAACTAGAGACATTACTACTACATCCATGTCGCCCTTTCATCCAGACCAGTAAAAACATGCACCTCACATTCAGGTGCAGTACCAACACTCAGTGCCAATGGGGGGTAATAAATAATCAATCAAGGTTCTGGTTCCTACAACAGATACTTTGGAGCATGAACAGCAGCAGGACACAGAAAATTATTATAATGCAGATCTGCGTCAAAATATGTTAGTGGTAAATAATAATAATAATAATAATAATAATAATAATAATGATAGCAATAATGTTCTTTCTTGAAATGCTAGTAGATTTTTTTCATAGATTCTCACCGGGAACTAATCACTTTTCCATTGGCCCCAACTTCCTCCAAATTTAATTGAAATCTTAAAAAAAAAAAATTATTTTCTTTATCTCACGAAATACAAAAAAAAAAGACAAAAGTTACATAATACAACTATTGCATTAGCAAACCTAGAGCCTATCATTTTTAACCCTTCCGACTGATTTAACTCTAAACCAATGAACACCTTCAAACAATATCAGCCAAAAACACAGTCACCACCATTATCAGATTACATCAGAAGAGAAAACAAAATAACAGCGCCAGCGTCAGCGACAGCAATAAAACAATTTAAACATGAATAAAAACATAACCGAGATATCAAGCTCTCTTTTTTGTAAAAGTTTTAAAAACGAAAGGAAGAATTATTTCAAATATTGCAGAAAGTTTCAAGAGTCCCAATAAGCTGCCGTGGGAACTGAGGAAGAAAGAATATGGCTGCCAGGTTGTCATTTAAAAGCCATGTATGGAGGGGAAAGTTAGGAATGTTGTGTCAGTTTATTTTCACAAAAACTTTGTTCAACGTGAATGTCGTGAACTGTCTCATTACCTCTCTACTTCGACTAGTAGAGTGAGTGGGTTTCCCTAATGCATTTTGTGGTTGTGACAGATAAGATGTGGTGCAGCTTTAATGATTCCTCTCCGTGCATCAGAACCACTTTCCTATGAGCCAGAAGAGTCGCGGCATCGTCTGGGGCTTCAACAGCTGTAGATGAACTTCTCGTTCTCAGCTCTCTTTCTGCAGGAAATGGATGAGGAGAAGCAACAGCTTCCTCTCTAAACCTTTCAATAAGCCGTTGTAGAACAAGGATTTCCATTTGCATTTGGAAGCAAAAAGAGAAGATCCTGAGATTGTGGATTACTCCTCTGGCTTTGCTTTTCAGGGAAAGAATTAAGGAGACGAGTTTTGGGAGCTTTACAGGGCAAATGGAATTGTGTGTGTGTGTGTGTGTGTGTGTGTGTGTGTGTGTGTGTGTGTGTGTGAGTGTGTGAGTGAGTGTGTGAGTGTGTGTGTGTGAGAGAACAACCTTGCAAGCATTGTGTGTTTCAGTCTATTTGTCCCATTCTGTGTGTGCTCATATGCCTTGTAAATGAGTGTGTGTGTGTATGTGTATGCACAGGTGTTAACTTTACACAGTATTTCTAGCTGAGTTTAGAATGTGAAAGTGAAACGTGTAAATGAAATAAAAAGCAACATAGGAAGCTTTAAAGGAGCTGTATGTATTTATTTATTTATTTATTTTTTCTGTGCAGGTTGGCCCACCTGGAACATTTTGTCATTTTCCGATACCGAGTCACTGTAGCTTCCAGGGTAACCTGAAGACGTAGCACTGCTCAGACGACGTATTATAACCTCTTAAAACGAAATGATGGCTGAAGCTTTTGGCAAGCGACCATTGATTCTTCTTCAGGGCACATCAAACGAAAATATATATGTAATTCAGTATAAATTAACTTGTGCGTAGGAACGTTACCTGTGGAAAAGACTATGTTTTATGAAGCCATGTGTTCCATGGCCATGCATACATTATTATTGCTGGCTGGGAAATTAATTGACTGAGTTATAAGCTGGTAAATAAAAGCAGTCGAGGCCTCAGGTTTAAAAAGCTCATGAGTGGAGGAATTAAAGCTGCACTAATTTTGCAGAAATTTGCATAGATTGTTGTGACTCATGGTAAACCCTAAATAAATATATTTCTTATTCTTTAAGTTACTGAAATTTCTCATTATTTATGACCAATTAGCACTTCCTAATCTGCCCTTTGCTTCTCTTTCCCCCCCTTGACATGCAACTGTGCATTTTAAACAGCAGGATGGTGAAGCGACTCTGCAACAAGGACTGCATTATAGTCTTTGATTGCTTTGTCAGCCACAGTTATGTTTAGGTATACTGCAGTTTATGTCTCGCTCTATAGCAACAGAAATACAAAACTCTCTCTGTTATTTTCCAGCTTTGAAAAGCAATGAGCCGTCACAGTCGGCCCACACCGAACGCATTTCAACTGCACTTCAGTTTTCTTTCTCACGCGTGTCCGACGAAGCAGGTGTTCTTCAGTTCAGAATCAATACAGCTATCTGCATCGGACAGGTCATAGCTCGTGCTTCACTTGTTGGTAAAATGAGAGCTGAGCTGTGTGTGTGTGTGTGTGTGTGTGTGTGTTGGCTGTGAGCTGCAGCACTGTGACTGAGTTAAAATGGTTGGATGAATGTCTTCAAGACCTCAAGACAAATACAGTCAGTGAATTTGGACAAAAATTTCAGAAGACTGGCTGTGTCTGAAATCACTTCCTTGTTCACTCATGTACTTCCTGCATAATGAACATTCAAGAGTTCGCTCTATAGTGAGCAGTGAATTCAGATTTCAGACACTAATCATCATCATTTTGCATTATCAGTGATTTTTGCGTCTATAAAATGCAGCATATAGAGTGCTGCAGGAATGAGGAAGTTAGTTTGTAATTTAGCACTTCCTGTTCACTTCCTGCTCGTCCTGAAGTCTCTGGGCTATTGAATGGGGTTTTTGGTTAAATGGCTGAAATAACGTCTGTGTTCAACACAAGCTCAAGACATCTTCACGTTTTATTCTACGACATTAAGTATGTAAGTAAACACCACAGTCCTGATTTCTTTACACTTTTACATCTCTTAAAAAAGGCTGGTTGCTAACAAGTGTCTGAGTGAGACTACAGAGTTTGTCAGGGACTCGCATGTCCACCTTTACAGCCTTCTTGTGTTTATACTCGCAGTCTTACAAACTCTCACCAACTCTGTAAGAGGAAAGGCTTCTGTAGAAGAGGTCAGAGCTGAATCAAACTACAAGTTGAATTTTAGTGGTGGTGTCGTTGGTTTAAAGCCAAACATTAGCTTTTTACTTCTGCTGATTGTATTTAACATCATAAAGTGGCTCATTAGTGAAGATGAAAAAAAAACCTGTCAGGATCATAAACTTATGTTTGTCACAGAGTTTATTTTCTGTAATAATCCAAAAGCCGATGTAAAATCCCATTGGGTTTTTGTGGAGGGAACTAGGGTGACACTAACTTCCTGGTCGGTCGACAAAGATTCATAATCCCTGCAGCACTCTACTGCACTGTGGCTTTGTGGCACAAAGTACTGCACATGCCAGGCCATCCGTTCCATTGTGGAGTTGTTGGGGCCGTATATAGTGGATAAATTCACACGCTCAGAAATCAGACAGTTAAATAAAATGGTGGACAGTAAATGTAGTGCGCTGTACAGTAAACTGGGAGTGATTTCAGACGGGGGCGATAACTCAAACTGCGTGCAGCGAGAAAAGACTCAGGTGCTGTTACCAGAACAAAGACAGAATGAGTGTGGTTCATGTCCCAACACAGTTAAACAAACGTTTACATCATTCATTTCCCTTTTAAAACCTTTGACATTCACTTTGCAGCATTAATAGACAACCTCCCAGGTGTCTGACGGCTCATCATGTAACTGCAACAACCTCTGACCTCCGTTACACCCTCCTCCACCGTGCGCTGTGGAAAAATAATAAGCTGAAAGCTGAAAGAAATTAGAACAATAAATGTTCCTTGTGCTGTTTAACAACTGTTTTGCTGTCTGCGCTGGTCCGGGCCTGCACGCCTGTGCTGTAGAACAGTGTGTTTTGTAATGAGGAAAGAGGTGGGAACTCTAGCCAAGGGCAAAATGCTCAGAGAGAGAAAGGAGCTAGCAAACGGCATATTTTTTCTTTTTGTCCCTGTCTGTATGTTCTTGTCCTTGTCGTCGCAGCATTCAGCAGCTAATTCAGTGTCTCGTTGCATTTGCTCGTAGAAATACTGAAGCATTACTTTTGCTTTTCTCTTGCATCCTCTCGCTGCCTTTGAGCACGTCTAGACAGTAAAGAGACCAGAGCACTGCTTTTGGTACAGCCATGAATTGAAGGGGGGGTGAAACAACATAAAAAGGAACAAAAGTTAACTCTGATTTTATGCTTTTTCTTCATGTTGCTTCCCTCTTCCATGTCCTTCCCTATCTGCTTTCATGACTTAGACAAACTGTGACAATCGTCAGTGTCACTTTGCTTCATGTGAAGGCTGTGCGGAGTCGTGGTTACATTCAAAGACGACTGTTTAGCCCGACAGGAGCTTTTAGACTGAGAAGTTCCTCCATTCTCTTTGTAAGTGCTCTCATTCTTAGTCGCCCTTGGAGGAACATAATTGATATGCACTGCGCTGCATATCCATAAAAGCTTCCTCTGCTTCTGCTCTTAAGCTTTGTTAACACATTGTAACCTTTATTTACCAAGTCGAGATGAAAAAGAAGGACATCAGTTAATACTTCCTTTACTCTTTTGGAGGGATTTTTTGCTTCGAAAAATCCGATCCCTTTTTTTTAAAATTACTCTTCCAAAGGGAGTCGGTCTCACTCAGCCCTCCCTGCTGGAGGGAGTGTGAATCGGTTTCAGTGGACCATGCACATATTTTCTGGA
The DNA here is from genome assembly GCF_002814215.2 of Seriola lalandi dorsalis. Classification (NCBI taxonomy): domain Eukaryota; kingdom Metazoa; phylum Chordata; class Actinopteri; order Carangiformes; family Carangidae; genus Seriola; species Seriola lalandi. The sequence continues at coordinate 155,710 of NW_019524856.1, read as the reverse complement.
TTTGTGTACATGTTGAGCCTTTTTGAAGAGGAGTGAAGCCATTTGATCTCAGAGAGTCAGATTCCTCTTTCACCTTTCTCTACGTTGGAAACATCCCTAAAGGTCTCAATAACAGTCATACATGCCTTTTGAACACTTTCATGGTTGCAGGTAAAAAAAAAAAAAAAAAAACAATTACAAAGTGCTGGTGACAGAGGAATCCTCCTACCATTACCCTCCTATTCAACATAACTCTACTCACTCAATGGAGAAAATGACTTTCACTCTTCGCCTTCAAAACCAGAAAGGGGATAAATGTTTGGGAAAATGGGTGCTATTGCTATAATAATGCTTTTAACTACTGCACTTTCTCTGTCTGGACCTTTCTGTATGCACTAGGGACTTCACCCGCTCCGTCTTCACTTTTTTATTGACTATATTGTAATTTCCCCTAACCTCACATGTTCTGTTTGTGTACCAAAGTGTAAAAAAATTCTTATTCAGTCTGTAGATTTCAAATCCACTGATGTTAAGCAGCGATGGCTGAAAGCTGTTAGCACTTTTCCTGTGATGCTGCAATGATCATGTGAGAACTGGGAGGAAAATTACTTGAGAGGGGGGGGTTTGTGTGATAGTGAGGAGATTAACCACTTCATCAGCTTGTACCGCTGCAGGGCAAACTCAACATGTTTTACTGTACAAATACAGCCAGTGCAGGAGTCCCACATTTTACTGCTCAATTGCTTTGCCCTGAGCCTGTAGATGTATGGCTCAGAAAGATATACATAAAGTAGTGAATGTATTAAATCAGCAGTTTTTATATTAACAAAGGATCATATGACATACATTAAGTGTTAAGGAGAGTGAACAGTGGACTTAGATTCATCAGTTTCAGATTCAGACATTTTATTATACCAAGAGAGAAACTTGGAAAAACAAAAAAAAGATTTAAAAAAGTGCAGTGATATACACAATACAAAACATTATATTTGACATCTTAGCCGTGACAACTGGGCTTGGGCGATATCAAAAATGTAATATCTAGATACAATCATGATATAATCATGAGGGGTGGGTTTTATAAGATAGTTATACTGTAGATTTACAGGCTGGAAATAACACAATATTCAGTGTTATCGAATGTTGGATAACTTCATAAGGCATTAATATGTTGAGGGACGTGTTTATCAGCCAGTTGTGGACGTCAAGTTCGGCAGGAAGTTCTGCTAATGAGACCTTTTTGTTAAATTACGGTCGACTTCCTGTGTAACATTTATACAAAGAGTTTGAACAGACTGGGGTAAATATTTGGAGCTGTCTCCCAACACTGGCCTCCGTGAATCACAGGATCGAATTTCTTTTGATTTGATCGTACCGTCCAGCTCCACTGACAAATCCCCTCTGATGACCAAACAATGAGATGAGGGAATTAACAGCACTCAAGTAATGTCCTAGTCTGAGGGAGCGAGCACTGTTTGGCCCCCATGCGGAAACCATTTTATTGACTTCTTAAGGCCAGGTCGTCAGCTTGTTTCCTGAAGTGCCAAGCAGTGATGTTTCCAGCCAAAAATGCCATTTGCTTACAGATCAATGTGGCGTTTCAAACACAATACGTCCACAGATGTGAGGGTGAAATTGTGTGAGCGCTCTGCGTAAGGATGACATGTTTTCACTTGGAGTTTTTGTTGTGTGGCTGAATATTTCATCTTAAACTGGTAGTTTATGTCACTGTATTTTGTCTGTTTGGGAGACTTTTATTTCATAACCATTATCTCATCCTCTGCGCTTCCCCTCAGAGGACCCAGAATGCAATCCGTCATCCAGCGTTGACAGTCACACCCCACAAAGACAGCCTCTTCGTTTCTGACTCAGTGAACCCACGGCAGCGATGCCAAACAACGCTAAACGCTGCACCATTTTTCATGCCTCCTCCCGTCTCCATTCTCCTCCAGCAGAGTGTTAGCTCATCAGAGCGGGCCTGTCTCCCGCCTGCCAAAGCCATCATCTACATCACCGCGCTCCAACGGAAACACAATCACTGCTTTCTATGGAAAACCAAACGCCGGGGTATAATAGGAGCAATATGTTTCTCTTCTGTCTCTGTTCAAAACGTGTGGATGGAATGGCCAGAGGAGCATGGTGTGCGATGGAGACAAAGTTTGTGAATGAAAGAAAACAACACAGACTGGGGTGAAAATGACGAGGCTCAGGGGTTTAGAAAACAAAAATAGAGTTGAATCTTTGCGGGGATTAAGATCATTACTCTGATGAATGATTCAATACACTATTTCTCCAAAAGATGCCAGGTAAAACAAAAAAGGTGTAGAGCAAAAGTTTCACCTGAAAAGACAACAAAGTTCACCCAAGGTCAGATGGAATTCCACAAAAAAAAAAAACTAGTAAGTAGACCTTGAGTTAAAGCAGCATCAACTGACTTCTTTGGTCACTTCAGGGCAACAAACAATCTATACACACAGCACCAGTATAATCGGCTCAAAGTTGTTATGCCGAACGTGTGGGCAAACAGTTGCAGTTCTTTGCACATCGATCAGACATAAAACAGTATTAGCATTCATATCGAGTCGTGTTTGTGTTTTGGTTTCCACCAAGAAAAATAGCCGATTCTTTAGCTGCTAAATAATCCCCTTTCTTTTAACTAGGTGGTTGCAAACTTTATCTGCCATTCATGTAACATGACAAAGAGTCATTTCATCAATTGTACAGGTATTGATTGACAATTAAGTGAGTCAAATTATCAGTTAAATTAAGATTAGTAAATTATTAGTTTATTAATTCAAATAAAAAAAAAAAGGTTTGTCTAACTTTTGGGTTAAATTGTAAAATCAATAGAAGGAAAGAGACATGTTAATGGCTAATTTTCTCCCTCTTAACAAAACAATATATATTCTCTCACTTACCGCTAGAGCTACGTAACCATGCAGACAGACTGGTTTCATGCCACCAGGAGAAAATTCCTTTGCAATGCGGTTGAACTGACCGACAGTCAACAGACAAACAGCAACAACATGTGGGAATATTGGTGGGAGATGCAGAGCGAGGATGGAAGATGATTTTCTTTACCCTTTTTGGCATTTTCCCTGTATTGAAACGGGGGTTGCGAGAGTTGACGTGGAGACCTTTGTGGTACGCCGCTTAGATGTTCAGCGTCTGATTACATGGAGTAGAGGGAAGTGGGTGTCTTGCCCGAGAGGTTTGAAGTCCAAGACCTTTCAGTAACAAGTTTTATTACCTTTCTGTTCTTTCTTACATCTCTATGGATGACAGAACCTGTGAGGGACTCCAGGGGGGTGAACACGTCCACGTCTGTGGTTTCATTTCTTTCCAACACATGGAGATAACGCTTTTACAGGAAAAAAAACGCTGGTGGGAGTCACACCTCAAATAACTCAAATAATCAGTTCTTGGCTTCTTTCTTTTGAGACATTTGATGACACCCCAGAGGTGACCTTTGTGTTTCTAGACACCATAATTCTGATGCACTTCATGGAGTCTTGGTAACCATAAGGACACCCCGCAAAGACCTGCCGTCTGTCATGCTGGCAGGCTCTCCTCACTACGAGGGAAAAATGCCACCATCCTTGTTAGTCACTGTCACCTGTAGCTCACATCTTAATTATTTGCACTGTACCTCTCATCCCACTCTCACATTTAATCATCATCCTCTACCAGATTCCTACGTCTTGGCCACCCTGCCATCAAATTACCTCCTACTTCCTCTGTAGCTTCGCTTGTGCTGAGCAAGAATAGCTTCTATTACAAGCTAAGCAGATGGCTGGAGCCCGGCAGGGGCCACAGTGCTCATTACCCTGCTGGGCTTGTCTCTATGTGCACCTTGTCTCTTTTAATTCAAATCTCCCCTCTTCACTCCCAGATGTCAAAACTTCCCCAGACTCTCAAATGTTGGGGTCCAGGAGAGCTGAGAGCTTTCTTTACGGGTTAATCGGTCCATGAGGCTTGTTTGTTCAAGTCCATTAGAATAACTTTTTTATTTTTTATTTTTTTTATGGATGGTACATTTTTGCCCTTAAGGTTTAATATATTGTAGCTCACCTCTAAGTAATAAACTTTCCTGGCCAATCAGAAATATGTAAGGGTTCATACTTGTAGCTTGTAGCATTTCGTCAAGTTCACCATTTACCTTGCAAGCATCAGGACATAATCTCCCCTCGTATACGCATACGTTTCAGGCTCTACTTTAGACACACTGATGTGTGTAGTAAGTTTTCAAAGTCCAGAGGGGTAAAAACGTCTGTGCTGTGTTCTCTCGGAGTCTGATAAGCCTTCAAACTGGGGTCAAATTTCAAATTTCATTTTCTCACAGGTAGCCCCAGCAACACACCACAGCTGACCTGTTTGATACTCTGCAAGAAGGGTTACTGTCCATCTGAAAGTGCCCTCTGTGGCAGTTGTAGCAAATGGAGGTTATAGTAAAAAAAGAAAATAATAATAATACACCAGTACCAAAGGTTTCAGGTCCGATTTCACCCGAGATGTCACAGTCATAGATTTGCTTCAGACAATGGAGCCATGAGGAAAGTTAGAAACAGTCGTGTGGTCATGTTGCTTTCTTTCTCTATTGAAAAGCTCAAATATCTTCCTTCTACAGCCCTTATTCTGCAGCAGTGAAATGTCTCTAAGCTAATCATTGGCTTTGCAGCTAATGAGAATTTAGTCCAGACTCTGCTTTCAAAATTGTCAGAAATTCCTAAAGTACACATTAGAGAGGTTGCCATATATTTTAACGACGGAGTTGATGCGATTCCAGGCTTGAAAAATTAAAGGTCCCATATTTTTACAGTGTTTTATTGAGTGTTGAGTGTTGATCCATAAGAAGATATATTTGTGGTATTAAGAACCAAAAGCCATCTCAGTGTAGTTTTCTGATTGGCTCACTGTTTTCTGAATATATATAATATATCCGATTTCAGGTAAAAAAACGAATCCTGCAAGGTTTGGATGGTGGGTCCAGGTGGGCGGGGCTTGGTGACTGCTTTGTTGTGACATCACAAAGTTCCAGAAGTCCTGACGGCTGGTTTTAAGGCTCAGTTTCTGAATACAGGCTGTGTGCATTTCTCTGTGGACTGAGGCTTTGATACTTTCACAGTATTAATATAGAACCTAGACCTGATCTATAATCAAACATCACATGGACAGAGACCTTTAGACTATAGGAGACCTTTTAATAAACCTTGTTCACTTCCTGTCAGTGTGGTTTAGTGAGAGTACAACTGCTCCTTTAGATGTTCATGGCATAAACCTCATGATGATGACTTACTAAGTATTTCTGCTTTGATTGCACATCCAGCAGAAAGGCCATTGTTACTCATTAAAATGCACATGCAGAAACTTTACTGATGCAATCCTGTAAAATGCATCACATCGAGGCGGGTTGTTGCGCCCAACGACGCATTACAAAGAGTGAATGAGAATGGTTTCTGTCGAGATGTGATACAGCAAAAATTCATATAAATGACTGCAAATGTGACTTTTTATGAAAAAAAAAAAAAATCACAATGTTGGAGAAAGCTGAAGTCGAATGACAGGGCTGGAATACGACTGGAGAATACAGTACGTGCTTCACGTTGGCTGGTGGTGACTGGCAGTTTCATTGATTGTTAGTGATTTCAGATCGCTCTCAGTGATTTCACGGAGTTCACTTCCTCAGATGGAAAAAGACGTGCCTCCTGGCAAAGAGGAAAGCGAGAAAGGCGAGGAAGCAGAGAACACAGCGCATCACTGTGAAACCTGAGGAGGGAAAAATATACTGTATGTATATGCTGTTAACAATCATGAATAAATATTGAGAATACATAAGTTTTTATGGCAGACAGCTAGAGTCTTCATGCAGCCTCTCTTTCCTCCAGGTGAGCCACGGCCACTTGTGACAGTTTGCCAATCAGGGCTGTGTTTTCCGGCGAGGTGACTTTCCAAATGACTAATTAACAGGGAAATGAACTTGAGGCGCTGGGAAGAAAACAAAATGACTGAATTGACCAGCTCCTAAAAGTGCTGAAGTTTTAGAGCTGAGTCAGCAGCACCGAGGAAGTTAGGAAATTAAAAAAGTATTCAGTGACAGAAAAGGCAGATTCCCATTGATGTATTTATTCAGCATGTGTCCTAGTCGCTAGGTGCCATTTTGAGAAAGCTAAGAGACAGGGTCGTAAAAGTCATCAAGTCTACAGAGAAAGTGAGTGAGTTGGCTGCACCGCTTACCACCACATTTTAGCCTGAACATGCCCCTTCCTGTTCTAATGAACACTAAGAATGGGACCAGGATCAATTGATATAGTAATATGGTGCCTGTACATAATTTAATACACCAAAAAGGTGGATTTAGTGTTAAGTTAGTGCTGTTATAACATATCGAGTGCTGGAGGAATGAGTATGAAAATCTAGAATTGAGTTAGCATTTTAGCAGGTCCGGTTCATCGATAGGTTCTTTGTTAGATTCCTGAAATAACGTCTGTGGTTAAGGTGATACTTACTTTCTGTAACAATCCAAAAGACAATTTAAAAATCACTTTGGCTTTTTATTGAAGAAACTTGGGGTGATACAACCCACTTGTAGGTTGGCTTACAAAAATACGTCATCCCTGCAGGACTCTGTGAGTCTTACGTGAGGTTAGTAGTTACCATCACTTGTGTGCTGTGCTCGGTCAGAGCTCAGATGCCAGATATAAACCCTGAATTCAACAAAACAATCCTTCTCCACGTGAGTCGGCCGACTGAAATCACTTGTTGTTTTTTGCAGGTCCTGGATCCTCTTTTTATTTAGAAAAATACTTTGTTTGGAATCATGGAGTATATGGAGTGCAGAGTACGAGGTAATGATTTTCATCCCAAATGGAAATATGGATTTACTTTTGAAATGAACAACCTCTCTGGCGTTGTGCTGAAATAAGATTGCACTGTAAAACTAAAGGCCCCACATGAGACGTTCAGAGCGTTTAGTCAATTTCCACGTAACATTTGCATCTAATTATGATAATCACCTCTTCCTCAGCAAAGCTCCACTTCTCGTTTTGTTTTAAACTGGCGCTCTGTGTTCTGGCAACATCTGATCTTCTTGATATCGCAATGAGGCGTTGAGGAGAAAATGAGGCAAACGTGGCCTCTGTAATGAATTTGGGTTCGTTGTGTTATTGCGACGCTATCTGCTCTGCTAAGGCCTGGTTTAAAGCAGACAGGAGAATCAGACTTAGAGCTGGAGGTGGAAGAGTAAACAAGCGAGAGTGCAATTTGAGTTTGAAATAAATAGCCATATTTATTCATGATGACATCTGTGACACAATTCATATTCAACCAAGGCTGCCCGCATTTGGACTCGGCTCTAAAACCCCCGTCGCTGGGCCGGTCTGGGCCCGTAATTGGCTGTTTTCATACACAGAGTGAAGCGGGCTGGGAGTGATCCAGACACTGCGGCTGAGAGGGGCAGGTTGGGGATTTTTCTGGCTTAGGTATGATTCACACAAGAACACAATAAAAACAATAACATTCATTATGCATTACAATGGGAATGATGCACAGAGACATACCTGAAGGGACGCGCAGACAGACGTGTGAATGATGGACAAACAAAACAGAGAGTGGCGTGTTACGTCCAATGTTCCTTCTCCCATCAGACACGCACACAATAACAGACTGAGGTGGTTGTCTCATCCATATACACAGACATGGATTTACTCACTGACAGAAAAAAAAAAAAAAACTGTAAACAGACAGATTGGTTTATTTGTTATTCAGGTATTTCTCACAGGCAAAAATAATCTAATTGGACGAACTAAACATGAAAAAGTTGGAGCCTAAGAAGTTGAGGGTTTCTGGCTGAGTCACCTCAGAGTGAACCAGGCTGAAAGACGCAGCTGTCAACCTGACAGCTGTAGCTTAATGTATAAAGGTCTCTGTCCTTGTGTAGTTTGATTATAGATCAGGTCTAGGTTCTGTGTTAATACTGTGAAAGTATCAAAGCCTCAGACCACAGAGAAATGCACACAGCCTGTATTCAGAAAACTGTAACTTTGTGATGTCACAGCAAAGCAGTTACCGCTCTCAGCTGTGCCCCAAGCCCCGCCCACCCAGACCCACCATCCGGCCGGGCAGGATTTCTCTGTAGCTGTGTCCCAAGTCAGTGGCACAACTAGACTGTCTGTCTCCTCCTTTTCCTGGTCGATGAAGGCTCCAAAAGGTGGATCTTTCGTGGCCCGACTTATCCCAAGATTCATTGCGCGCCGCTTATGAAAGCCGACAACTCAGACAGAGAGCCTGAAGATCACACTTTTAAATGTAAGTATTGGGTTTCAGCTCAGTTCAACAGCTAACGGTACGACTGTTAAAACAAAGGGCCATAAAACCTCAAGTTTTTGTGAACAAAAGTTATGTGTTGCTAGGCGACAGGAGCCAAGCGAAAATCTTCCATAGACCATACGTCTCATTTCTGTTCGGTCTTCACGGTCTTCGATGGTCACACCTTTGTAGACTGCGTCCTCCAATCGGGACACAGCTTGTGTGTTCACCTTAGATCTGTTCAGAAAACAGTCAGCCAGTCAGCTCAGCGACCTGTTGTTGCTGGAGCTCCAGAGAAAAGCCTGAGAGAGGAGATGTAAAACTAAATTCAGATGGTTTTTGTTTCTTAAAACCACAAATATATCTTCTTATAGATGTACACTTCAGATAAACCACAGGAAAAGTGTAAAATACGGGACCTTTAATCTCTGTTTGCGGACCTCATACAACTGCACAAGAGGAGTCAAAGATGATTCTAACTTTTTTAAGTTAAAAAAAAGAAATCTGAAGCACTTTAACTGAGCTGCTCTATCTCCTCCTCTTTTAAACCCTTTGTTAAGAAATCTTTCTGTGTTTGAGGTCTCGCCTCCTCCCCGGCGTATCTGCCTACACTACGTCTCCATTATGAGCCGGAGCGTTGCTGTGTTCCTCCTCTCTCCCAGCACAAGCCTATCAGGGATTTCCCCTTTTATTTATTGATTAATACATCATCAAGTGGAGCTCCAGCTGCAGCCCAGGGAACAACAGTGAGGTTCCCCTGGGTTCTGCAGCCTTCGTCCCCCCGCCTGCACCACTTAAGATTCAGGACTTGCCTCGCCCGTTAAACAATGATTGCTATTATTCCTTTTTCTTTTTTTTTCCTCTCTAGGCAGCGTTGCTCGTGAAAGAGTGGCTTCATTTTCATTGTGTCGTACGTGGGAGTGAAAGATAAAAACAAAAACTCGGAATTGTTGAAATTACAAGGCTTAAAAATCTGTGAACTCGGGGCGTGGACATATCTGCGGCTTAACCTGTTTCCTGGGCATATAAACGGCTTTTTAACCTCTTTTAATAATAAAGCACCTTGCTCTTTCTTATCAAAGGCGTAGGGCTGTGAAACTGCTGGATGTAACATCAAAGCATGAAGTATTCCCCTAACCTACGAAATCAGTCTCACCACAAACAAGCAGGCAGAGAGAATGGGATCAGTGTGGCTGCGGAGAGAGGGAGGACAAGTAGGGAAGAGAGGAGGCAAGAGGGGGAGAGGAGAGAGAAAAAAGAAAGTGCAGCTTTGTATGAGGAGCTTTGTGAAGCTTTTTCCTCCCTCGCTGTCAGGCCGCAGAACATTGAAGTGGAGGAGAGGAATTTGCATTCTCCAAATTACTGCGTCTTTCTCCTGCTCCTGAGCTCACATGCTGACGGTCACGCATGTGCACCCACACACGCGTGTTCACTCACGCTTGTACAGTCCAACTGATTGACTGTTTTTTTTTTTTTTTGAAGCTGAAGCAAACACAGTGACAGGAAAATGTAAATAAATGAACACAACAAAAAAATCAGCCTCCAACAAGAGCATGAGGAGATGAAATAACTGAGTAGGGATTGTTGTATTACGCTTGTTGTACCTTAGACACTGGTGACAAAGTGTATTTTGGAACGATAAGGAAGCATGAATTACTTCCACTCAGAGCCAAAAGTTTGATATATAAGGACAAAAAAAAAAATTACATAAATAAATAATTAAATGCAAAATATTGCAATTTGTCAAAGCACTCATATAACCAAAATATGACATAATATAACGGTGTTTTCAGATCTGATACCTCTGTATGTCACATAACTATCAGAGCATGTAGCAGTGCGACAGCTAAACGTGATGGAAGTGTGTTCATAACTATGTAGACACACACACACACACACACACCCACACAGGCATGCTGAGACTGTAAAACACAAGTCCAGAGCAGTAGTCAGGTCGCACTGTGTGTAATATATTCCACTACGAAAAAAGAGACACATGGAAAAAATAAAAATCCAAACACATCCCCGTGTATTTGCTCATAAAACACAGGAGGGGCAGGACTCAAACTACTGGAAAAAAAAGGAGGGGTCGTCATGACAACACAACACTCTCAGTCAAGTCCCGCCTCTTTAAACTTCAGACCAGAAGCCCACATGTGTCTCTGCTTCTAAATCTGGAAAGGAAGGCAGGGCTGCCGCTGAGTGAGACAGAGGGCTGGAGCAACAAGACTTTCCAAAGCAGAGCAGCAGAAGAAGGAAAAAAAAAAGAAAAGAGAGAGAAAGGAGAAAAGAGGGAGACAGCCGGGTCACAGAAGTCCAGCGAGCGTCCAGAAACAACTCAGGGACTTGGCCAAAAGAGGCGGGGAGCAGTTTGTTATTGGAAAAGCTGACAAGAGAGCGAGGCAGCGGGGAGGGGACAGACAGAGAGAAGTGGCGGCCTGACTTTGAGTTGGTCAGTGAAGGCCTCATGCAGCTTCTTAGCAGCAACTCAATCCCATTTTTATCTGCCTGACACACCTCGACTCACTGGGCGCCCGGAGGGGACACAAAGAGAAGGAAGTAAAGAGAGTGAATAAGGAAGAGACGAGAAGGAAAAGGAAACATGGTAAGTTTGGTTTCACTGCCTTGTTTGGACTGCTCATTAACTGTGGTGTTGGTGTGGCTGCGGTGGGCGGGGAGGTGGGCTGAGCTCCGACTGCTGCGACTTTATTCCTTTAAAAACGAGGAGCGAATTACAGCTGCACTTCCTCCTTTTGCTTGTTTCTTATAAAGAAATGTTTTTATTATTTATCTTTCCCACTGCAGTTCGGAGGAAAGGTAAAAAAAAAAAAAAAACACATTATAACGACTTTACAAATACACAGCCCCCGAGAATGAAGCCGTTTTATTTGTTGTGAACCGAGAAGTTGTGAAGAAATGAAGCTTGGAAACTTTCTTTTCTTCTTCCCTCAGAAATGAAATTGCAGTAAAAGTGATTTCCCAGGTTCTCCCTCTATCTATTCACAGTGTTAGTGTATAGAGAGGAGAGGGTGGGTGGGCTGACCGCCCAACTTCCCCGTATCAGTCCCGGCAACACATTTGGTTTCAATTACTTTGTCCCTCTGGGAAACAAGCTGCTATAAATAAGTAACAAGAAGCTGAGTGTGGACGAGGGCTGCAGCCTACTGTCGGGGTTCGACTCTGCCTCTGCTCAGGGTGGGAGGGGCCAGCGGCTGGCTCAGTTGTGATGAAGGGGTGTGTGTGTGTGTGTGTGTTTTAGGAGGGGGGGGGTGTCTTGTTCAGTCGCAGTCTCTGTGTAGCTCCGAGGGTAAAAGTAATTTCTTTTTTTAAATCTATCAGGACAAGTTCAGGTTAAGGCTCAAGTCTGTCACAGCAAGTCTCGATTGGAGTCTTTAGTCCTTTGGGAGACGAGTCCAACTTCGGACCGGCTGTGGTTTGAAACTCTTTGAAACTAATACCCGAATTCCACAAAACCACAGAAGCAATTCTCAAAAGTAAAATTTTGTCTAAAGTAAAGCAATCACTAAAATTATTTTGAGTTAAATCTGATCCCTGAATGAACAAAGTAACGCACCTCACCAGACGATCGATGCATTTTCAATAATCTGAATCATATTGAGGCTAGACACACAGTCCGGGTCAGAATCAAGTCTCAGTTTAATCAGAATGAGTCTCGAGTCAATAGGAACAAGGTTGTGTTCGGTTTACAAATGATTTAGTAACAAACAATTTCCATTGTGGAAGAAAAAAGCAAGTTCACTCACAGAAACTTGTCGAACTTTTGAAATAACTCCTGCAGCATAATCTGTTGATCCATTTGATCAGTGCACAGTTCAGATACTTTTTAAATTTCACTGGAGAAACCTTGTTTACATCCAGACAGAAAGCCGATGAGAGGTGCCTTTTTTATTTTTTTTCAGAACTCAAAATTGCTGCCTCAGGATTTGCAAAGGTCTCATTATCCCGTTTTTTTTGGAGGAGATTTCCTGCAGACCTTCATGAGCGTGACGAGACAGAGGTCTGGTCTGAGTTGATTACACTTGTTGAGATTTGTTTTTTTGTTTTTTGTTTTTTTTCTGAGGATGGTTCATGGAGGAAATTTACTCACAACTGATCAGAGATTGAGAACTCAAACTGAGATCTGGTGAAACAAACATTTACAGGGTCTTTGGATATTTGAAGGTTTGGATGGTGGGTCCAGGTGGGCGGGGCTTGGTGACTGCTTTGTTGTGACATCACAAAGTTCCAGAAGTCCTGACGGCTGGTTTTAAGGCTCAGTTTCTGAATACAGGCTGTGTGCATTTCTCTGTGGACTGAGGCTTTGATACTTTCACAGTATTAATATAGAAGCTAGAGCTGATCTATAATCACACTACACATGGACTTCTACCTTATATGAGACCTTTAAAGTTTAGTTTAAAAAAAAAAAAAAGAGTTACTTCTTCCATTTGAAGCTCAAATAAATAGTAAAGTAGTGAAGTGTTGCATCATAAAATCACGTCTCTGTGCAACAGCAGCTCTTGGAGAGGGAGCATGAGACTGGTGTTAGTAAGAGGCACAGTGGTGACATTTATTTGATAAAAGCTTTCAGCTACAAACCACTGAAACAAGGTTGTGGATCATTAACATACTCTATCAATATATTATTATTTATTCGTTATTTACAGCGATTGGCTGGAAGTTCTGCTGATTCTGCCTTATACTATGTCTGAATCCAGAGGTGCTCAACCTTGACTCAGACCTTGGAGCTAGAAGGGTTCTTGCAATTCTTGCAATTTAATATATATTCTTCATTTTTTTAAATTTTTGTTTTAGACGTCATATTATTCTTGGAAGAAGTTATACTGAGAGCGGAGTTCACACAAGGGTCAGAAAAGCTTTGTCTTCTCTTATTAGAAACAAAGACAGACAGGAAGAGACTAAGGAAATAAGCTGCTACTACTGTGTCCTATGTGCAGCCGGCAGCCATTATTTTCCCTCTCTGCTCTTGTTTATACGTTGATTACATTTGTACGTCCGTCCCCCTCCCACCGTGACTGACGTGTAACACAGCCCACCTGCTCCAGGACACGCAGCAGCTGTCGCTCCACACAGTTATATTAGGAACAGCGACAGAGCTCCAGATATGCCCCCCTGACCTCGCAGCCCCCCTCCCCCCCTTGTCCGTGACCTCGACACTCCGTCTCTTCGGGTGCTTTTTTACCGTCTGCATGCACGGAGCGTCCGGGTGTCTTTTCCTGACACACACAGACAGTCAAAGTGTTTTTCCCAGCTGTCCAAACACACAACAGGAAAATAAACAGACTCCAACAGAAACGAGTGAAAGTGAAACTCTAAACATTTGCAGAATACTCCCACTTTTCTCTTAATGGAGTCATTTGGTTTAAATTGATTTTCACCTGGTTTCAGTGTGGCCCACACGTCTGATAGCTGTTTCCTGCTGCAAATAAAGACGCTGATTACCATAAGCTGCTTAACGGTAAACAATGCTTAGGAAATGCCTCCACTAATAGAAGGTAAAGAGAGAAATGGAGAGAACCCTCAGATGAGTTGCTGATTGTAAACGAAAACAAACAAAAAAAAAAACAACTAAATGATTAAACTGCATCTGAGCCACTGATCGTGTCTATTTTTCAAATCCAATTTGATGCTTCTGTTGTTCACATTCTCAACCAGATTATCATACTTCATTAGTGATGGCAGGTTATCAATAAGTACTGAATTACTCACCGATTCAAGTCCCCAGTAGATGGATCCCACTGACCTCCCCTGGCTCTTCCTCTAGTGCCACTTATGAGGTCGCCATATTTGTTTTTAATGACACGGGCTAAACCAGGGGGTCTCCAACAGGCGGCTCACGAGATACTCAGCGGCTCACCCTCCGCACAAACCGTGGAAACAGAGCAGCACAACTTCACTCAGTTAATCAGCTCCAAATGCAACTAAATCAAACACAGACATAGCAGCAGTATGAGACATGAGGAGCTCTCACAGTGATAGAGGCTGGACAACCGTCTGTTAAACTAAGACGTTAAACCTGTCACTGAGAGCATGTCGGTGTCGACGTTAGCGTTTACTGCAGCATCACAGAGCTGCTAGCACGACTGTAGCCTCATTAATATTAAAAACACTCAGATGAATTATTGATTTCTATATCTTCTAATAAACCCCAAAATAATGAGTCTTGGAGTCCGGGGGGGGGGCAGTAATTCTCTGGCCTCAGTGGGCAAACATTCAGTAATTACCTTTAATCACGTTGCAGTTCAAGTGGTCGTCTGCACCCCCTCCTCGATCTGTTTTAAAGGCTTTAGAAAATCCAGCCTGGGACCAGAGACTTCGGCCAATCACAGGCCTTTTAACAGAGAGAGAGAGCATTCCTATTGGCTGTTCTACAAGTGCACAAAGTTCATGTCCATTCAAATGTGTTGATGTTAATGTAGGTGAAGCGTTTCAGAGAGAGAGAGAGAACCCGCTGTACTTCCCCTGGACAGGTATAAATGTGTTGTATGTTGCTAGTAGTTTAGCGTTCTGCTAATCGTAGCCAAAGGCTCACGGCTGCGGCTGTGTTGCCAGTGTTGTGTGTGTGTGTGTGTGTGTGTGTGTGTGTGTGTGTGTGGGGATATGACTGTGAGAAGGCTGCAGGGCGGTGGCAGTATCTTTTGATTATCTCTAGTGTTTTTCCCTCATTTCTTTTCTAGATTTAAACAAAAAAGCTGTTTCAAAGTTGTCAAGGTCGTTGGTTTTACAAAAAAATACACAGGTGGCAACTCAACTTTAATTTGCTGCTACCTCCGTGCAGGCTGTTGATACCGGCCCAGGTCAGAACATCGTCTGCGACTGTGCGACCCTGGCAGCGTTTCACTCACTGAGAACATTCCAGCACAAGTGCAACAAAAGTCAACAGAGTCGCTCAAAGCCGGCGCTGAAGAGCTGTTTGCTGTTTGCCTACAGTGTCCGGAGGGTTCGTCCTCTCCAGCACATCTTTACAGCAGCAGTTTGGCACATCTGATCAACTGTTAGCATCTTTAGCATCTAACCGGCAGCTCTGCTCGGCTGCACAGGAGGCACACAGAGAACAGTTAGCAGTCCTAAAGTTTTCTTCAAAACCCTTAATATTATTATAAAACAGTTTGTTTGTTCTTTCACTTTTTATGAAAGAAACATTCTTTTGAGAGAGTGAGAGATGTTGCCAAGAATGAGGGAGGAAATGACAAGAACATAAACATGGAGAGAGGAGAAGGAAAGGAGGGAGGCAGCACAGGAAAAGACAACAACACTCAGTGAGTGAGTTATAATTGAGTGGGGAGTCGATCAGTGACGTGATAATAGAAAGACAAATCACTTAAAGAATCCTTGTGTCCCTTGTAACGGCTGAACACATCGACATATCAAGACAGTTGTGTTGTTAAAGTCAAAAGTTTTTCAGCAGTTTTTATCAGAGTTGACTGATGAGTCTATACATGCATTATTTCCCAGAGAGCATTAAAAGTGCAATTATGACTGTCTCCTCATTCATTTACTTAAGGGCCTGGTCTCGTTAGCCTGAAATGCTCGGGGCTGCTTGGGGGCGTCGCCAAGAAGGTTGCCAAGTAGCGTCTGCATCAGTCTGTGCATCTTTAGCGTTCACGGTAGAACTAACCACAACACTAGCAAAGACACATGTAGCTTCGGAGCAGAAGGGATTATTGAGCTGGCTGTTCTTCAGCCTCAGAAACATGTAAGACACAGTAGCTGCGCTGTGTGTTGTGGATGTACACAGAGACAGAAGGCTAGCTCCCAGGATATCTGAGGGACGGGGTTTTCCTTCAGGAGGATGAAAGTCCTCGGAACGAATGTGTGATAAAATATGCAGAATATGTGACTGTTTGCTGCTCTTCACCCCTCACTGGAGCTGCCAGTAACCCGTCATTTACTTTCACCAGCAGTCCGCATGAGCTGACACCAGCTTTTCCCCGAATTAAAATAATCTGTAGTTTTGATGCATGTGTTTGAATTCGACCAGTTCTCACCACTACACGGACCAGCTGCTGTATAATCTCTAATATTTGATGTTTGGTGAGATGATTTTTCCTTCAACATCCCCTCTACCTTAAATATATCGACACCCTCTTAAAATAATGGCCTAAGTCATTTTTTCAGGTTTTTCAGGAAACACAAAAAACT
>NW_019524856.1:120223-139244 GCF_002814215.2 Seriola lalandi dorsalis | reverse complement strand
AGGAGGATGAAAGTCCTCGGAACGAATGTGTGATAAAATATGCAGAATATGTGACTGTTTGCTGCTCTTCACCTCTCACTGGAGCTGCCAGTAACCCGTCATTTACTTTCACCAGCAGTCCGCATGAGCTGACACCAGCTTTTCCCCGAATTAAAATAATCTGTAGTTTTGATGCATGTGTTTGAATTCGACCAGTTCTCACCACTACACGGACCAGCTGCTGTATATTCTCTAATATTTGATGTTTGGTGAGATGATTTTTCCTTCAACATCCCCTCTACCTTAAATATATGCATTAATTTTAAACATATATACATTTTTCACCCACAGTGCATCAGGTGTGGTTACGCAGGCTGCTGGTTGAGAGTAATGGATCCTTTTATTCCGTCTCCAGCACAGAGAATGGCTCTAATTAAACCAGTAATAAATGTAACTCACAGACACGTTTAAAGATTTTACTTGTGGTGACATTTAACAAGTTCTGGCTAACAGTAGTTACTGAGCTCATTAATTATAACCACAGGCTACGTATAGGCTCCTGACTCAGAGTGCTACAGTCACAAGATGTGTATAAGAGACAGGATATGCATTAATTTTAAACATATATACATTTTTCACCCACAGTGCATCAGGTGTGGTTACGCAGGCTGCTGGTTGAGAGTAATGGATCCTTTTATTCCGTCTCCAGCACAGAGAATGGCTCTAATTAAACCAGTAATAAATGTAACTCACAGACACGTTTAAAGATTTTACTTGTGGTGACATTTAACAAGTTCTGGCTAACAGTAGTTACTGAGCTCATTAATTATAACCACAGGCTACGTATAGGCTCCTGACTCAGAGTGCTACAGTCACAAGATGTGTATAAGAGACAGCTACGTATAGGCTCCTGACTCAGAGTGCTACAGTCACAAGATGTGTATAAGAGACAGCTACGTATAGGCTCCTGACTCAGAGTGCTACAGTCACAAGATGTGTATAAGAGACAGCTACGTATAGGCTCCTGACTCAGAGTGCTACAGTCACAAGATGTGTATAAGAGACAGCTACGTATAGGCTCCTGACTCAGAGTGCTACAGTCACAAGATGTGTATAAGAGACAGCTACGTATAGGCTCCTGACTCAGAGTGCTACAGTCACAAGATGTGTATAAGAGACAGCCTGCAGACAAATGGATGGTAAAGCTGCCGGGGGGGCGCGAGAGGGAAAAATGAGAGGCAGATGAGTCTGAGAAGAGGGAGGTGAAAAGAATGAGGAAAGTGAGGCGGTCGAGGAGAGGAGAGGGGGATTTGCTGAGTGAGTGATAATTTGGGGATTAGACTTTGGAGCAGGAATCGGGCGTCGCCGAGCCAACCTCTTCCCACATCCGCCTGGCACGGTGCCGCAGTCATTTCCATGTTTGTGTCCATTTCACTGCGGGGTAAATACAACCTAAACCCTCGAAAGGAGAGTGATTTGATAAGAAACTACAGGTACAGAGATCCTGAAATTATATCGATGGAGACATACATTATGTGTGTGTTTGCTCGATTTCCTGTGTGTGTGTGTGTGTGTGTGTGTGTTGTTTTTTATTCAGCATTTAATGAGCTGCGTCTGTGAAACCGACTGGACACCTGGGGGTCCATCCATCACGGTCTTCTTAGTATTTATTTTCTATTGACGTGTGATGCAGCCAACCATAGCCACCAGGCAGGTCAATTAAGAGGGAAAGTTCTTATTTCCTGTGACGGCCTGGCAGAGCCCTGCTGTCATTTCACATCATTACAGCCTCCTCAGACCTCGGCCAAAACCCAGAGACAGATATAATTAGACTCCACAGGCCAATCAGTGTTGCTGCTTTTAAAACGCACACATTAAAACCAATGCAAAAACAGATTTATCAGCACATAAAGTTTTTTTTTTTTCAGTTTTTCTCACTTTAACAGAGTCACTCAGGTGTTGAATATGTTTCATTTGCTTTATTTTCTAAGAATTAGCTTTATTCTCTTGCTCTTTATTACCCTGCTGATTGTGCTCGCTGGGTTCTGTGATTGCAGCCGCACATTTATCATGTATTTAACACAACAAAATACCCCTAAAATCTCTCTAAGCGTCGTCCCTCCTGAACCTCTACAATGCTCATAATTGAGAGCTAAAACTGTGGAGGTTTAAACGTCTGCAATCAACTTCTCTGGTTTTTGTTATTTTTTTCTTTCCCCACAAAATTGTTATTCATGAGACAAATAATAATAGTGGGTGGAAGGATATGGTTCGTTGCTGACACCCAAATGAATGTGTGTTTGATGGAAATAAGCTTGTTCTGCTGGTTTCAATCTGCTAATTGATGGTGTTGCTCGCAGTGTGAACACACAGTCAGGGTTCATGGTCCAAGTTTGTGCGGCTTGATTTATTAATCAGTGGGTTTTGTTCAGAATTCATATAAAACAGCTCAACCTACTTTGTGTAACAGAAATTTTGGGGGAATTAAAAGGTTTTGCAATAATACACCAAATCCAATTTCAATTGTAACCTTTAGAGGATTCACAGTGATTTGCAGGTTATAATCCCTCGAGACTAAATTTGTTCATCTGCAAAGCAACAGATCCGTGTTTACTGGGAGGTTTTAAAAAAAGGTCACAGTTAAAATGTAGAGTTTATTTGTGTGATCTGAAGAAATCTCCAAATTCTTCTGTCTGTATATAAAGAAAGAGGTTGATAGAGTGGTAATCACATTTTCAGTTATTTGGTTCAGATTTGAAGTTTCTGAAATCACTATTGGACGGATTCATGGTCCCCAGAGGATGAATCTTCGTTCACCACGAGTTCAGATGCAGATGTCTCAGATGTCAGCAAGATCAAAGCAATGCCACACCACTTCCTGAACATGTCCGCCAGGTGTATAGATTCGGTATCACATGGTTACAGCACTCTTCCGTACCTTATCCGAATAAGGCTAAACTGTAGTTTTCAATTTTTCTATAAGTTATGCTTTCATCTGCATCCTTATCTAGAAGACCTTGGTTTCCGTAGCAACAGAGGATACAGAAGTCTCCGGCCGGACACTATCAGTCATAGAAGGAGCTGAAAGCTGTTCTCTAGTTTTAGTGTAGGCCTGCAAAAGAAAAAATAAACACTAAAAGTGAGATCCCTTCACACCTCTGAGTTTCCTCTAGCGCCACCATGAGGTTTGGTTTTGAGAGAAATGTCTCAGCAACAATTGGACAGATTGCAGTTACATTTTATTCATACATTCATGATCCCCTCAGGATGATGAACTTTACTTTTCATTTAGAGACGTCAAGTCAAATAAATGTCATTTGTCCAATACTTCTGTTTATGACCAACCATCTTCAGTTGTATTCATGTTAGTTATAGTGCCGATGAGTAAATGTTAGCCTGCTAGCACAATGGAATAAGATGTGTTAGCATTTAGCTCATAGCACCACTATGTTTCTCAGTGTTTCCAATCTTTTTGTACTTGCACAATACAAGGATGTTCTATATAAAGATACATACATGTTTTATGTTCATATTTAATCAGAAAGCCACACACAAGCCAATAAATATTTAACTTGGTAGAATTTCCATTAGATGAGACACGTTTGGTCAGAACTTGATCCTTAAACACTTGTCACCAGCTAAAATGAAAGAAGCTCTTTATGTCTGGGCTCATTTTGTCAGTGGAGTCTTCAGATAACTGGAGCGCTGTCTTTAACGTGATGCCGTGGTGAGATACAAGATGCAGCGCACTGTGGACAAAGCCTGACGGGGGGGGGGGGGGGGGGGGGGGACAAACTTTTTTCCATGATGATCTCAAACGGCAGGAAACATTTTAAAGCAACAAGTTGGCATCTGTTGTCTGGATCAAACCATTAACTGCAGTTACAGTAAACAGTTTGAGGCATTTAGACTTTAATTTGTGGTTTACATGACTCTGAGGCTGATTGCAGCCACGATTTCAAGCATTGTGTTAATTGGCAAGGTGTTTGTCATGTTTTAGTGGCAATTAGGAGGAGACAAGTGTGGTTGGGGGGGGGGTAGTTTGTTCTTCTAGGCAGCTGATATGACAAGTGCAGGGGAGGATCTCAGTGGCCAGCAGTTACATTTTCCTCTCTTTATTGTGATTTTCATGTTGTGCTCATACTGGCCGTCAAGCTACATGCCTTCCTTGTTCTGTGAGCGCCTGGAAGCTGCATGTCTGTTCATCCCCTGATAAAGTTCTGTCTAAACAGCAAACCCACATGCAGCCACCAGGAGGAAACACAGCCTGTATTCAGAAACTGAGCCTTAAACCGAACCGTCACCACTTCCTGTAACTCTGTGATGTCACAACAAAGCAGTCGCCGCTCTCAGAGCCTCCTCTCTTCTGATTGGCTCACCGACCTGTTGTTACTAGAGCTCCAGAGAGAAGCCTGAGAGAGGAGATGTAAAACTACACTGAGATGAAACCACAAATATATCTTCTTATGGATCGACACTTCAAAATAAAACCCAGGAGAAGTTGTCAAATATGGGACCTTTTAAAGATTAGGGAGAGATCATGAAGATTAATGTTCAGTGCGTATCTGACACAAAGTCCACGACCCGTCCTGCACACCCAGAGGACACACGCTCCTGCAACAGAATCACGTCTGTTAAAGGAAAAATCTTTCCCCGACCTGAACCGAGTGCTTTGAGTGGCCTGAACACACGTTTCTAAAGTTTTAGATGAAGTGAAGAAGTTGAAATGAGTCGTCAGTTCATATTTTGCAGATACGTCCTTCAAACATTGCTTATTTTGTCATGTTAATAAAGCTGATATTAATACTGCAGGCAGATTTGTGTCTGTAGAAACATGGGGCAGGAGGAGTGATCATTTGTAACCATGATAGACGCTGCGTAAATATTGTATATTGTCGAGATGCATTCGAGAAAAAAAGCGAACCTGTCATTTAAGTGTCTCTTATTTTCTACTTCAGCTTCAAGGTTAAAGCCTCTTTGTTTCTGCACTTTTGTCTGGAGAGATCTCTCTTCCTCCCCTCTACCTCTATCTCTATATCTCCCTCTTTGTCTCTTTCATTGGTTTCTCCTCCCATGATTCCTCACCCTCCTCCCCTCCCTCACCTCCTCTTTCTTCCATTCCTTTTGTTTTGTTTTTTCATCCTGTAACTTTCCTGTGAAGTATCTCAGCCTCTCTCTCTCTTTCTCTTTCCCAGTTTATCTCTCTGTCTCTTCAGCTTTTGTCTCTCGTTTCTCCGTTTCTTTCTCTGTATGCTTATCTGTCTTTTTCTTTTTATAACCTCCATCACGTCCCTGAGAGAGTACGCCATGACCGATTGGCACTTACCATAAAAATTTGTTGTTCTAAATAGCGCCAGACTCCCGAACAGTGCAGCGCCACGCATACAAATGAACACTCATCAGTGATGTGCATCAGAGAAGATGGACAGTCGCGGCTTGAGCACCTGCGTTGGCGCCGCCGTGGACGAGCAGTAGACACAACAGATGTTTACCGGAAACCATCTTTGGAGTGCGGAGAAGTCAAAACCGCCATCAGATGTTTAGTCCCAAATGAAATGACACGTTCATGTGAAACATCCTGATGCGCTGACGGGAGAATTTGACATTATTGTTGTTGAGCTCCAAACGAACAAGAAGCAGCATCTCATCTGTCTGTTCGTCTGCAATGTGCAAAATCAATGACCTTGCTCTTTGTGAAGGTGCTGATGAGAGAGAGCCTGTTGCTATCGCTATCGATTGCTTTTGCACATGCAACACCTCCTGCGGCACGTCGTCTTTCCCTGTAGTCAGAACGAATTGTTTGTCTTTAGTAGGACTTTGCTCACTGAGCCAGTCTGTGACGAATGGGGGCTCGTCCGGGATCAACAAACCCTTTCAGTAAGGTCGCGTCCAGCCTCAGTGTGACTCACGGAGGTTTGTTCTGTTGTGAATCGGACAGTTTGGTGTTCTGACTATTTTAGTTTGTGACCATTGTGGTTTATTAATGCTGAATGGAGTTTAAATGCCTTTTTAGCGGCGGATTCATTTTGAGATGTTTGGGGGGTGTCTCACAAAGGGTTTTTCGTCCTGTTGTTTAAACTGGTCACTTTTAGTTTTGGTGGATGTTATAAATTCCTGCAGCTGCTACAGAGCATTGTCACTGCAGTACAAACAGATGTAGTTGTTTGTTGATGCTGATCATTCCCGTCACGCATGATTTACTCGATTTACTCACAGGAAATAGTGTCATCGGCGGAACGACAAGATGAGACATCAAACCGTCAGACCGGTTGAAAACAAAACCCCGGTTTTAGTTGTTTTATTTGGAAAAGAAAATTAGAGACATATAGTGTTAGAAATATAAGCCAAACTCTCGGTCTTAAATCACCATTTGATTTTGCCATAGACGTATGAAGAGAGCCGGAGACTGAGCTGCAGTCGCTCCAATGAAAGTTGTTTTTTTCCCCCTGAGAACATGAAGAGTTCTGACTCCCTGCACAGGAATAATTTACTGCAGCTCTTGAAGACCTGATGACGTAAACCACGATAATACAAAGAGTTATTTCTGAATATGTTTAATGCTCAGTACGTTCTTAAGTTGTTTTAAAGCTGTTATTTTTTTGTTATGTACGAGGAAAAATCTTGGCCAGAGACGCCTCATGTGGCCTGTGAATTCAAATGTTGTTAGTTTGTGCTGTTTGCAAACCAACATGGCTCAACTTTATGATCTTAGATATTATCAACAATAATAACAATTTAGAGCTGGGTGTGTTCACGTTTTATGTCACCTCCAAGTCTTCAACCTGTGTGATCGTCTGACTGCTCATGTCCCCTTTGCCCTTGTGCTGAGTAAAAGGTGATAATACTAGTATTTAAACAAAGGACTTCATTTCACCAGGATGCTGAACAAGAACTGAATTTCCCTTTAAAGACAAAAGGGTTCTGGACAGGAAGCAGCAGCAGGTGACACATTCCCAGTCTCAGAGGGGTGAGATCGGCTAAATCCTCTCCCACACAACCGGGCTGGATGTTTTTTTAAAGCACATTTCAAACTCCGGAGCTTCAAAGGAGGCAGACAAATCCTCACACTTGATTACCAATCCTGTGTCACAAGTGTCAAAACCTTTGACCTGGTTTCATCTCACGGTTAAAAATAAACTGGAACTTCACACGACAGTCGCCCAGGGAGGTAAAACTCTAGAGTCTCACCTTCACCTGAAGACCTCCGCTCCTCCTTCAAGCCTCTACCAGGTCACAAACTCAAACTGTACTTATTTCATGCCGGGATATGATGATCACCGGGGTAATTTACATTGCTCTATCTTTTATGTAATTTCACTCTTCTGCAGAGCGTCTTATTCCCTGTGTTCTGCTCTGAAATTCCTCTTTGTTTCTGCCGAGTACTGCGGGTTCAGCCGGTTCTTTATTTGTGCCCACTTGTGCTAAAAGCCAAAGGACTCGTGTCACGCTGAAGCACTTTGGATAAAAGTGCTCTTCAAAAGGAGCACTTCTTGAAAAATAAATGAAATGAGCTTTCACGCTGCGGGCGCAGGGAACGCTGATATTGGTCGATACTTTGCAACTTTCATCTCAGACTCTTTCTGCTGTTTATGAATTGAGGACCGTCGGGCCTGTAATTATAAATGTCTCACTTTGTTACCGTGGTGACTGATCGCAGGAAGATGGAGAAGACACTTTTACATTGCATCAGTGGTGTATAGTGACCTTTATGTGGCTGTTCCCCGATGTTCATTTATTTAGACCGTGTCTGAAATCATCCAATTATTTACAACTCAATATTTAATATATAAAGAAAAGTCTCTGTAGAGGAAGTTATTGTGTTTAATCTGGAAGTCATCGATGCAGGATGGTAGTTCCTGGTTAGTGATAATCACATGAACATCGTCTGTGCAGCAGCTTATTACAACATATGGTTATGTTTTATTGTTTGCAGATTTCTAACTGCCGTAGTATTTATGATTAGGGAAAAGGAAAGAGGAAGAGGAGGATGATGATGATGGATGGGTCGAGTTAAAACTGGACGTTCACGCATGAAACTACTGTCTGTTTCCTGTGTTTTTGTGGTTTTTTTTAATCGATGACCTTTCCCCAACTTTAACTACGTTTTTTACTATTGTAGCCATGACGATAAAGGTCATTTAAATATAACCATGACCTTTTCCTAAACTTATCCAAACCTTGATGTTCCACCACCTTAACTGTGTTTATTATTGCTACCATGACGACGAAGCTCCTGTACGCCTGCTGCTATGCTAGCTTAACTCCTACAACAACAACAACAGCAAAAGCTCCTTACAGTAATGGTGGAAGAGCCTTACAAATACAGCGTCCTGAAGTCTTAGACCACTTCTCTATTTATTTGAATTGGGAAGTGGTCTATTTTGGACCCCGTGTATGTTATTCACTGAGGGATTATGGATATACAGAACTGATTTACAGCCAGAGAGATTGTTTTTGTTGGTGGAGACCCCCGCTGAGCTCTGAAGAAGCCCACAGCAAACACCACAGCCACGCTTCCAAGGATCTGCGTCCAGGACGCCGCCTCAGGCTGTCAGATTAATATTTATTTACTGCGGGTTTTGGAAAGAGAAGTTGTGTGCCATCTTGTTGAGCCACAGAAAATCCACAAGCTTCCTCTGAAAAATCCCCCACAGACTCAGCCAATAGGCAGAGAGATCCCGCTAAAAGACGGGCGGCTAAGCCAGTAGAAAGTGTCTGATATTTTCTGGATCACCGTCAATCCCTGTGTAATACCAAGGAAACACTGAGAAATGACTGAGACCGAGGCACAGAACCAAACACTTCTTTTCCTTTGTGCCAGAACAACTTTTATCTAAAGGCAGAGAGAGAAACTTTCCCTCCTCCTGCAGCTACATCACAGTGAGAGTTTAAGTGTCACACTGGAGCTTTTCCACATGTAAATCACACAGATAAGACACACAGCGGTCTTCATTCAGCCAACACGTGTCGGCACAGGGCCGATATCTACAGTATTAAGTGGATAAATCTTTATTGATTATCCAATGAGAAGGAGACAGAAATAATGCCTCCCTCTACAGGATGCTGCACTTGAACAGGAATTTCAAAATAAAAATTGCAGAACTCATAAAAGTACCAATAAAAACGAAGCAAACAAAAGATTTTAGAAGCAGCTGCTGAACAGCAACAGTTTTTCTTTTTTATTCTGGTGATATTTATTCATTGATTAAGTTTAGAAGCAACGGAGAGTCCAGAGTTTAAGAGACTAAAAATGGACGTCACGCAGCAGCTGCCTGTTTCTAGTAGTCTGACAACAGCAGAGTTAGTCGTGTATGTTTGTTTGTAGGACTGTTGAATCCATTATAATTTGCAGCTTTGTGTTACTCAACAGTTTCTCACGGGGGCGGATTAAAAACGCAGCATCAGTTCAGCAGACACGCCGCGGCCTTCGTCTGTCCACCGTCTCCGTCTGATTCACCGACTCCTGTTGAAAATTTGCTGAAATATTTCTGACAGCAGCTCCAGACGTATCCGCTGTACCTTCGAGTAGCATTTACACTTCAAAATAAAAGAGGGCACTAACACCTGAATACTCCAGTTCTTCTATTGAGAGCAGAGCTCGTGAATTTTTCTCTTACATTTAGGTCGCGACACATTTAAACTCTTCAGTGAGTGATGTTCTCTAAAGGGACGTTTACACAGGGACAGTGAACGCACCACTGAAACCCGTGCTCACGTTCAGTGAGACTAAAGCTAAAATAGTCAGATTACAGGCTCTTTTTGAGATGCTTTTTAGCTCCAAGAAATCTGTGAATAAACCTAAATTAGACCTGTTTAATCAGTGTAGTTTTTGTCTCGTTGTTCTTTATTGTGTGTTAACATAAATAAGCAGTGAAAAGTTCTTACAGAAACGCTCTGCAAATAAAGTTATAGTTGTTATTATTCAGCACCATTACTTTCCCCGCGGCTGCTTCCACAGCCAAGTGTATGAGTGTTTATGGTTCACGACACAATTATGATTAAGATGTTAGCCTCTCAGAGTGAGGGAGGGGGAGGGGGTTACAGAGAGAGAGAGAGGGAGAAATAAAAAGGGAGGGGGGATGAGCGAGGGGAGAAAAAGAGAAGAGAGCAAGGAAAAGAGACAGGCAATTTAGCATCAGCGTCTCTCTCCTGGGATTCAGGCGGTGCTGACCTGTCGCTGTGTTGGCTCTGATGTAAGAGGACTCTCCACATCTCGCTCTCACACAAACATCAGCTCTTTCCTCTTTCCTCCTTCCCATTTTAAAGTCTCCATCTCCGATTCACCAGCTGCATTTCCATTAAAGTAGCAGTTTAAAGATATTTCAATTTTCATAATTTGATGAGAGAATAATTTAATGACACACAGCAGTAGAGATCGAGGGGCTGACTCCTCGATTTTATGTGTCTTTTATCACATGATGCTGGGATGTTTGAGCTAACGAGACGCTAACCAGAACAGCCAAGTGACAGATCATGAGCACAACATTTCAGACAGATCCAGGGTTCTTGTCTTGGCTGCCATGTTTTTGTTTTTGTTTTTTCCATACATCTTGCAGAAACAACAAAAGTCTTATTAAAACCACATTATTCAACATATTAGCTTTAGACGAAGGTGATGGGTCGACAGTGGCGAAGGATGTCGCTGGGATCACATTGGGAGCGATTTGATGAACGATAGAAACACTGACTCTCTCTCTCTCTCTCGCTCTCTCTCTCTCTCTCGCTCTCTCTCTTTCTGTCTCTCTCTCTCTCTCTCTCTCTCTCTCTCTCTCCTCCATGGGGCTGAAAGACACTCAGCAGCTGCTACTTTTCATCAGTTTTCTTATTATCATTCATATTCTTAGTAAAAAGAATACTGATGAATGAAAGCTGGATGGAGTTTATTGTTTTATCAGGTCAGCAGCATCTATTATGGTTCTCCGACACAGCTGGAGAGCGGAGCGTGTTTACGGAAAACACCATCGTTCATCACGTCGTTACCGTTATAGCTATATATCTTCCTTGGCGTGGAAGGCCCTGTACGCTCCTGTTGTCATAGATACCTCAGTAACAGTTCAGACCGCTGCTGTTTGTCATATCGTTAAGGCCACAGTGATTGAATTACACAAGCCAAAGACAGAGTGTTTATATTCTTTCACTCATGTTGTGTGTGTGTGTGTGTGTGTGTGTGTGTGTGTGTGTGTGTCCCAGTCCCAGTCCCATCAGAAACATGCTGTAACTATCACATCCAGAGAGAAACTGTGTGATTTCAGGACCTTGTGTTATTTTTCAAAAAGATGAGCAAACATGTTCAAGGGCAGAGAAAGAGGTTTGGGGGGGGGGGGTCAATCCCAGGAGCCTCTTTAAGCTGCAGAGAGGAAGTGCTTCCCTATCTTCACCTCCTGAATTACTGCTTCTCCGTCTAAATTCTTCCCCTCATTCCTCAACTCGCTCCCGACCACCTCCTCCGCCTCCTCCTCCCTCCCTCTGCCTAAACTCTCTTCATCTCTCCTGTCCCCGCCTGTCTGAATAAGCTCTGGAGGGTTTTGTGCTCTGCCTGGCTGAAGTCCAACGCATCTTAATCACCACAGGGTGCCGATCCAGACTCTGAGCTTGGCACTGTCACTCCCACTTCTCTCCGACTCTCCTCTTCCTCCGCCGACACTCGTCTCTCCGGCTGAAAGTGATGTCTCCAGGTGTATTTTTGTCGTGCTTTGCTGCGATGACGTCCTCTCTGCTTCTATACGCTTTAAATCCAGTCTATGATTAGACCCTTTAGTGGATAATAAAGTCATGCTAACAGAGAGCCCGTTAGCTCTGGTGACATTAAAGATTAAGTTAATTATACTTGTGAAGTATCACCGGAGGGTTCGCAGGCTTAGCACTAAAAAAGGTAGATCTGTGATGAGAATCTTTGCTGTGAGGCTCAAAAGAAACATGTCAGAGGAAAAATTAGCAGACACTGATGTCGCTGCAGTCAAGTGTGATTTATATGATCTAATCTACGGAATTAAATCCTTGATATTCTCCAAACAGGGAACATTTAGCAGGGTTGTCGTGGTTCTGGACCTTTTCACGTGTTTACAATCTATACCGTCATAAACTTTGGGCGGCACACAGACAGTCTGTTACTCCTTTTCTCCTGGAGGCAGTGTGCGTTTCAACAGCCCAAGAACTGAGTCTCGCCAGGAAGACTGGTTCGAGAGCGATGCCGACACATGGCTGGTCTAGAGCCAAGAACCGCTTATATACGCTTATATGTACGCGACCATCTCGTCTGCTGAATGCAAAGAAGAAGAAAAACCAGAGCTTCAGTTTTGTTTGTGTCAGTCTGTGTTTTATTAACACTTTGACTATTTGTCTTTTAAATACCGTGTTTAGGGAAATTAAGTGTAAACAAAGGCAATTTGGATAAATTAGCTTTCAGTTTGCATCGTGTACGACAGCGTGACACGTTCTTACAGCGCAGCCTCGTCCTGTGTTCGGAACAAAGTCGTACTTCCCGAATGTTCCTTTAATAACAAGCACATACGATAGAGTTTTAAGACATTACACTGGTCGCAGTTTGTGTGTTTGAACTCTACAGTTATTGCCCGATCCAAACGGGACCCAAGTCCAGTCAGACCAGGTCCGAATAGACCTGAGGTTAATGAGACCTGATCCAAAGTTTTACTGTAAAAACAGTGTGTTATAAAACATGTAATAAACAGCACATACAGTAACAGATGTGGCTCGTCTCTCCCCCACTATGAATCTATCTGTCACAGATCTGTCACACGGGGCCGACGAGCACAGGCTTTGCCAATTATCCTAATCATGTGCTCAACAATGCTGTTGACAAGCGTGCTAAAGCCACTTACCACACAGAGGAGAGAAAAGAAAAAAAACAAAAACCTTTTCTACATTTGTACCAGATTAGAAAAGAAAGAGAAAGAGCCAAAAGTTACTCAGCTGTTTAAGTATTCATCATGCCCTCCAGTCAAGCTTGGCCCCAGGCCTGGCTTCACGTCTGTACGGCAGAATTACCCAGTCAAATAAGTTGTTTTCTTATTACCGGCTGCAGCGGTTTGGCTGGTATTGTTTTCACTGTGCGCGTATGTGTGTGTGTGTGTGTGTGTGTGTGTGTGTGGACTTGTATTTATATTCCTATGGGAGCTCAAATTGACTGCAGACCAACACATGGAGATTTCGTGTAACCGTGGGAACATAAATTCATGTCCCTGTAGTTAGAGACAGCTTTTTGTAGGTTAAGACTTGGTTGTAGAGTTCAGGTTAACGTTAGGTTTGGCAGGTAGGAGTGATGGTCCAGGTTAGGGGAAGGGACTAGAAAATGAATGATGTCACTGAGTGTCCTCCATGTGGGGCTGGACCGACAGATTGGTCTGATAGAATCGAAGATGGAAAAATGACTCGTCATTCGACACCTAAGGAGTAAACGAGTAAATCTCATCAGCCAATCAGCATGCAGCATGCTTGGACCAAGATCGAATAACGCTGGGGATTGGCTGATTATTTTGTTTGAGTATGTAAAGCTCAAAAATAAGACTACAGTAAATTGTGTATTGTGATTAACGGTCCAAGTGAATGTCTTTGCCTCATTTGAAGAAGTTCCGTCAAGGTGTTACTGAGATATCAGGACGGACCAAAACAGAGGAGGAGTTTGAAGGCGGGTGAGGTCGGACCCTCGGGCGTCTCTACTTCTTTCCTCCGTTTTGTTGATTCACTGAGAAGCAGCTTCGTCAGGTTCCACGGTCGCTCATTATTAAACAGTTTACTGTTCTTCTGTGACCTTTTCAGTAGCTGTAAGTATTAACTGCACTTGTCTCATCTGTGACGGGCCAGTAAGCAGCTGCAGCACACGACGACGCAGCGCTGTGCTGAGAGTGTGGCCTCGGTGTTAATGAGGAGCCGATCTGCTGCTGCACTTCAGAATAAGGGTCAGGAAATCCCCTTTATTTACCAAGTACGATAAATACACCAGCACTTATCTCAGTGACACTGGTGCAGAGACATTAAAGGATCAGTCTGACCCTGTTCCCGTCTCAAAAGGAATACGTAGTCCGTCACTGCTGAATGAAAGTAAAGACCTAAAAAAGGCTAAATTGACTCATCTACTTCATGTCAGTTCAAGTGCAGCTCTCTGTTCTGATCTGCCTCTAAACCCCCAAACATCTGAATATTTGTTTTGTTTCTTCAAGAGTTTTAGTCTCTTACACATTAGTTTATATCTCCTGCATTACTGAATCAATAGGAAATATCATGTTTTATACTTTTTTAATATTCTCTTTTCAAACAGTGAAATACTCCAGTGAGATATTTGTATGCTGTTAAAGAAAATACCCGTGTAACAGACCAATTTGAAAAGAAAGAAAGATACTCTATACATTTGGAGGCGTATTTCCCAGTGCATGAATAAAACAGTTAAGCTTAACAGGTGGTAATGAATAACATAATGTAGGTTGAACTGAATCATTAACTGAAACGGAAACAGCTGTGACGGGGGAATAAAAACCGGGTGAGAGACAAATAGACTTCAGATCGAGAAATGTTTATACCACGTCAATAGTCAGAATGGCAACAAGCTGTAAGGTCGCGGTCGTCCCGCATCAGCAAGGCCTCTCACAGGCTGCAGCAGACAGGTGTTTCCAGATGTGCTGCTAGAGTTGAAGACCAGACATGTAGTGCTGGTCTAAGGAAACATAAAGTTGACTTCACGCCAAGATATCCAGCAGCATCATCGGAACAGAACCGGCAGAAACCAGTCGGACACTAGAACATACATCTGCAGTCCGGACGAGTTGTCTTCCAGACAAAAAGCCATTCCTGATGAGGAAACAGAAGTGACTCGCCTACGCACCAGGACAGAAACATTTGGGTGCAAAAAAAATGGCAGCGGGAGCTTCAGAGCGATGACTCAAAGTCTGAAATATTTGAAGGCAGTTTGTTCGCCCAAGGGCTGCAGAGCGCTACAAGGATAACTGTCTGCAGGTGACAGTGAGTGATGGTGGTGAGGTTCCTTGCAGGTTTGGAGTCTGTGGCATCTCTGCAAAAGGGAGTTGGAATTAGTGGCAGTACAGGCAGATTCTTCTCCATCATGTTATACCATCATGGAGAACTGTCTTCTGACACAAGAAGAAGAAAGAGTCCTGCAGCAGATGGTCGGGCCAGTAAATGTGAACCTCCTTCTGTCTTAGAGAAATTACCAATTATGTTTCTGAAGAGGACAAGCTTCTCTAAAATTAGGATTTAATTAGTGTTTAGTATCATTTAATCAGGCTTTTAATACCCCTTTAAGGCTTTTAGTTTTTTTTTATTATTGCATTTTATTCTTATAAAGTTTCCTCTTATTCTCAATGTGCTTTTGTGAGTCTTCATCTTGCATCACTTTGTAAACTAACCGTATATAACTAAAGATCATTATTATGGGGAGTGGAGTCCATGAGGAGCGCGGCCTGTCTTCCATACATCCACTGGACTGATGTGGAGATAAAACAATGTGGACGAGTCGGTGAAGAAGATGTTTTCATCAGAGTTTCGTCAGATTTCTTCTGCTCTTCGCCTCCACTGCATCACTGATAGTCTCTGCTGATGCTGCTGCTGCTGCTGCTGCTGCTGTTGTTGTTGTTGTTGTTGTTGTTGTTGAGGGTTATAAAGGGAAAAAATAAAAATCTTGTACTGAGGCTCTGGTGTTTCAACCATGTAATAAAAAAAGAATTGCTCCAGGGGCTCTCCAGACGAAGGAAGAGGACAGTTAATGGCGACGTAGGAGTGGTGGGGAGCAATTCCGGACAGGAGCCACTGGATCTCTTCAGTAGGTTATAACGGCCGAGGTGGGGGCATTAAAGAAAACCAATACATGTGGTAGCTTCGTATGGAGGAGAGAAACATTACCATCCAAATGAAGCCTAACCACTTTAGAGAAGCTCCTGTAGAAGCTTTGCCTCCGTCTTTAGCTACTGGAGACGAAGTTCACTCACCCTGAACCAGAAGTCAGTGAAATGTTTGGTAAACGTTCACAGTCGTCCGATCACATTTCTCCACGTGCCTGTTTGCCCACACACTGCAACGGCCAATAAACCGCCCCTGGCTGTCGGCCATTTTGTGTATTCATACATTTGGAGGTGTACGAGCCTCAGTAATGGTGTATCCATTGGCAATAGCCACCGGGTCCTGGTACCGATCCACATGTTGTCTATAAAAGTCCTAATGGGGGAGCTGCCTGGCTATTTGGCAGCAGGAATAACCAATAACATTTTGTAAAACCTCATTTCTCTCTCTAATCAGAGACAGACTTTGTTTTTGGGCCGTTGGGTTTTCTTCTGGCTCTCTCAGTGAATAGTTGGCTGAACAAAAGGCGCCGTTGGACGGCAGCAGTGGAGGGAAAAAAAGACTCAAAGGCCAATGATTTGATTTGCCTCCAATTTGCCACTTATTTTCTTCCTCTCCGGCTCTTCAACTCTGCTTTCTTAACACACACACCTCCACTCTTATGAGAGTGGCCATTATTTAGCTTGTAACCAAGCACCATTTTCTTTTCTCTGTCAGCCTGTAGCCCGAGAGTTTATTGGAAAGCTATCAGTACTCTTTGTGTATGAATGGTGACTGTAGAAAGCACAGGGGAAAGAGGAGTTATATTTCATTACTGCAGTGCATTTATTTGATTTGTGATACACTTTGTGAGGGGAGTAGATCCATAATGTAATACAGTGTGTGTGTAGAAGAAATCAAGCAGTGAACACATTCCTAAAACTTTGAAAACTATTATCAATTTGTGATTGTGGTTGTGTTTTTGATTAGAGTTCATTTTTGATTAGGTTCATTTGTAGTTTTACAGTCCATAAAAAAACAAGTTTACGTCTCAGTAAGTTTAAAGAAAGATTTCAGTAATGCATCGAATGCTGTTCCTGCAGGACTTTTTCATTTCTCTTCCTGCCTCTGACTCACCAAATTTTACAGACATGATCTGTTTCATTTTGAAGTTTTAGTTCCATATCAGTTCCAGGGTCAGTTTATCTGAGGCCGTCATGCCACACGAGAGAGAAATAAACAAATCTGGAAGAAGGAAATGGAAAAACCTTCCCGTCACTGTTTCTATCTCGACTGTGAATTTTTATTTTATTCTTTCTGTTTCATAATGAAGCTTCTCGGTGTAAACAAATGTCAGAGTGGTCCCGTCAGCTCGACTGGATCCCGCTCAAACGGGTGATTGGACAGGACAGGGTAAACACAGTGTGTCTGCCATGAGTCACAGCTGCGTTTGGACGGTCCGCTGCCGTGGCAGGTGCTCGCAGATGGAAACAGGAAAGGAAGGGTGATGCTTGGATCAGGCGCGTTGTTAATCCCCACTCACAGACTCTGCACAGCTCTCCATGAGAATTTAGCCAAAGAGCTGATCAAACAGACCTGGTTGCTTTCAAGCTCGTACAGCTGTTTGTCGTTGCACTCGTGTTTGTATTTGAATTAGTCTGAGTGAAAGCTGTGCGATCAATCCCAGATACGTCTGGGGGACGAGTGATTATGAAACAACATGTTGAGCTTTATCCAGAATGTGTTCGATGAAGACGCTTGTACTTCACTTGAATCAGTGAAATAGATGTAAAGTTTTCTCGGTCCACAGAAGAGAGTTCGCCACATTCTGACCGTTCCTCTTGCATCAGTTTGATTTCAGCACAATGTGGAACTTGTTGAACCATAGATAGATTAGACTCTGACTGATTGAAAACTGATTGATCTTTTTGATTTATATGACCCGAAGGCCTCATCTTCAATCAACAATGTTTTTCGTTGTTCTTCCGTCCGTCTTATGTTTGTCAACGAGATATCTCAGTAACATCTGGAGGGAGTTTCTTCAGATTTGGCACAACTATTCACTTGGACTCAAATATGAACTCATTCGATTTTAATGACCAAAAGTAGAAGGTTAAGCTCACGGTGACCTCACAAAACAACCTTTCTGGGCATAACTCACAAATTCATACGCTAATGACGTTTTATATCCAAATGGTCAAAGGTCAACACATCTGGCCGTTATTCACCGCCTTAACTCAGGAACAGAAGTGGACACTGTGACCATTGTCCCTGCAACCTGGCTGGTTGGTGTAGGGATACATCCATTGACATTTTTAGCACTAACACTATTGAGTCACTATTTTATTGCTTTCTTAATGCAGGGAACAATGAAAACTGCAGCCTGTAGAGAACCCTAAAGAACTTTATGTGGAAAAAGCACGACCACGGCTGTTGAGGTTGGTGAGAGCAGCTTTGTTTACTCTCTCAGCATCGATTTCCCTCTTCTCTATCGGCCCAGACATCGCGGGGACATGCCTCCTCATCTCTCAGCATCTCCCATCAAACAAAAAAAAATGAAAACCTGACCTTACACAATGAGATCTCCCTGTTTTGTTTTTGTTTTTGTTTTTTTGCTGACTGGTGCTTTGGAGTCTCCTCTGTAGCTTTCAGCACTGTCTCACCGGGCCCCCCCCACCCATCCCCACCCCCTCTTTCTCTCTTGCACCATTTGTTTCAGTTAGTGGGTAATGTGTGTGGTTGTCAAAAACGATTGGCTTTGGTGGTCTGAGGTGCGCACTCTGAAGCGCAGAGGACAGTAAATTGTATTTTTCCACAGAGTTATTAGGCCATTATTATGGCGTGTGAAGTGAACAATGCCTCCTCGTCTTCACAGGCAGACAATTAGAATCATCATTAATCGGCACTATCAGCACATCAATGGGGCATAGGGGGTATAATAGAGTTATAGACCACTTATGGGGCGATCAATCAATGTGATTGCTATCTAAACTGTCTTTCATTGTGCCAGGACCGAGTGGCTGGTCAGTGGCTAAACAGACCGCACTGGAGTATGTGTGAGGAATGTTTACGGCATGTTATTCGTGCTAATGATCAGCTGTGCCCCGTCTCTTATGGCATCATCATTTTCTCTCTGCGGTTGCATCACAAATCTCCGGGGCAACCGTGACTGGCTCCATCATGGAGGCCCAGCAGGTGCACATAATGTCTGAATATACAGTGTAACAGCCCTACAAAGAGGGGGAGGGGCGGGGGG
>NW_019524856.1:107604-120203 GCF_002814215.2 Seriola lalandi dorsalis | reverse complement strand
GGGGGTGAAACCGGCTAAGTCTGCATATCAAATCGTCATGACATCTGCTCGGTTTGCTTTCCCCCGACCAATCGATACCGAGTGACAGATCCAGCCCTGCAGTATCATTTCAGTTGCTATTTCTGCATCAATCACCAATATCCTTATCACTGTTTTCTCAATGACCTGTTAAATTATTCATTTCACTCTCTATTGTCTGCGATTTCTTTCCCTCTTGAGCTCTCAAACGTTCTTTGATTGTGTTCTGTCTCTTAACCCCCCTGTTCATACATGCAGCTACAGAGAGATAAGACGCAGCGCAGAGACAGAGGTGGTTATTTTTAATGGAAACCCGCTGTACGAGGGCAACGCAGCATTAAAGGTGCAAAGACCAAAAGACCCAGACTGCGATAAGCTGTGGTGACAGCTGTGGGTCGAAAAAGTTTTACAGTCTTTAAAACCTATTCATCTAATGTAGATCAGCATTCTGGGTTTTTTTTTTTCTCAGCCCACACACTGAGCAGCAGACAAGCTCTGATAACGCACTGTATCGTACCTGCACAGCAGACGGTGTTGGTGAACACCTGATGGACAAGAGAGGAACATCTCGCAGCTAAAGAAGCAGGCTGACAAAAGCAAAAACAAGGATGAATATTGAACGTGCATTCATAACACAAAACACAAAAACAACTCCTAATGAATGATCATGTTGTGTATGCTGGAAGTGCAAACAGGCAACTCTGCTGACACGCTCACCATAACAACTTTATTAGATGATAATATATTAAAATGATGTGTTTACAGCTTGTGCTGCTGCCAAGAAGTGGTAAAAAATAAATAAAATTAATGCTAATAATGGAGCTTTAACTTAACGCGTATGCACTGTAGCGCTCGGGATGAAACAACATCCCACAGGGAACAATTGTACAGCAGGTCACGATCGCCCAGTTGCCCTCAGCCTTTAATCATTTGTTCTCTCCTCTCCTCTGTTTGCCTCCTCTCAGATGACCCAAGAACAGTGCACTCATAGGAACAATGTCCAGAGTTCAGAGAAACCACAAGTGTACAAAGTGGGAATATACGGCTGGAGGAAACGCTGCCTTTACTTCTTTGTCCTGCTGCTGATGATCCTGATCCTGATCAACTTGGCGCTCACTATCTGGATCCTCAAGGTCATGAACTTCACCATAGTAAGTCCGCTGCTTCTGCTTTTATTCGCTCTGGGCTCTGAACATGTGCATGTTTGTTCTGATGAACTGGATTCCTCATTTAAAGCAAAACAACTGCAGCTGCACATCACAGGAAACATTTCTGTTCAATGGTTTTTTTTTTGTTGTCTTGGCCTAAAAGCCTTTTTCAAATACTTTCTTGGAAGAGAAGCTGAGGGATTAGTTCAAGCAAAAAAGGGACATGAACCCGTCTGTGATGAATATTTAAGCCGCTCCGCTCATAATGTCCCAGGTTCTTCATTAAATGTTAAAAAAAAAAAGACCTTGTGTCTACTAAGTCACGTCTCCATCCAACTTTGATGCTCCAACCACCACATTACATTTACACCTCACACTGAAGTCTTTGTTTCTCTTCATGATGCATTCATGAGGCTTATGTTAGGGTTTGATCTCCTGCTGCTGCTGTTGGGATCCATGTGTGGAAGTTAGTTGTACTTTGTGTTTTTTTATTTTTATGCATTGCACCACTTTGCAATGTGTTGAAGTGCCTGCAGATTGGTTTCAGTGGCCGCTGTATGTTAATCATGTATGAAAAGCTTTTTTCAGGAGTGTCTGAATACAGGCTGTGTGCATTTCTCTGTGGACTGAGGCTTTGATGCTTTCACAGTATTAATATAGAAGCTATACCTGATCTATAATCAAACTACACATGGACAGAGACCTTGAGACTGTATGAGACCTTTAATAACTGAATTAAGTATGCAAACATGGTGAAGCTGACTTTCGACCAACATAGTATTTACAACCCGAGTCTTTCTTCTTTTGCTCCTCGTCTGCTTCTTGTCTCCGTTTTGTAAAAAAAAAAAACACAAAACAAAACACCTTTGTTCTCTCCTTCTGGGATGCATTTAGTCTATGTGAACCAGAACTGAAGGATGAAACCTCCTCCTCTCCTCCGAGCTGCGCCACGATACCACTACATTAAAAACAAAACAGAACAAATGCTCGGGGCCGAGGAGCTCAGATGTAAACCATTTTAACTCAGGATCACAGAATAGATTCATTTATTTATATATTTTGTCTACATTTATTTTGGTCCTTGGCCAATCACTGCTGGGTTGTTTTCACACAGAGCACAATCATCAAGTGTTATTTATAGAGTTCAAATGCATGGAAGCCGCCAAAGTAAATAAAAACAGAACAAACAGCTGTAATCTATAATTGATAGTCATATGCGAAATGCAAATAACCATACACAACAAGTGGAAGTGGTTAATAGACTGAACGAATGTCATCTTCAGCTCTCTCTCTACAGCTTTCATCCATCTGGCCCCAGGTGTCTGAGGTTTTATGAACTGAAGATGCAGTCAGTTCAACCAGTCAATTAATGAGCAGTAAAAGACCAAAATAGGCATTTACCTCCATAAAAGTAACATGGACTATTACATTAAAGTATGTGCATAATAATAAAAAGATGCTGTATTCATGATCAAATCATTCCACGCTTCATCCGGGACCGCCGCCGCCGCCTCCTCCAGAGTCTGAGTCTTCCTCAGTTTTTTCCCTTCACTTTTACTGTTCCTTACTGCCCCTGTCTGTCTGAACCTCTCTGCTTCACTCTCTCTCTCTCTCTGCTTAGTAATCCACTGTGCCTGTGATGAGTCAGATACAGATGCAACAGAGTACGACACACACACACACACACACAACCATATAAAGCACATAAAAACACACGCACATGGCTGCTGCTGTGAATAATACATGAGGTCTGCTTCACAGCGAGGCTTTAATATGAGATCTACATAAATCAGAGAGCAGTTTCTCAGATGCTGAGCCGTATGTTCTGACAGAGCGCTGCTGCACTCACAGAGCTGTAATGTTTTTAATGTGTCTGTCTGTAGATGATGGAGCAGGGAAAACATTTGAGATGTGGGTAGAGATGTGTGAAATAAAAGAAATCTAAGTCAAAGCAAACCAGGAAATGAAACCCCCCCCTCTCCTCTTGTAGCTCCACCCTCCCCGAGGTGACGGTCTTGGATTTAGAAGGTCGTCATTGGTCCACTCGGTCCACCACCAATCCAATACTCACGTTTATGACCTATAAAACTACCATCAAAGCATTATATGTTCCTTAACATTAGCATGTTAGCATGCTAGCTCACTGATGATGTTAAAGCACGCTACAGAGTCTCACAGTGCTGCTAGTGTGGCTAGTTCAGTATCATACAGACAAGGTAGCAACTATTTCCAGTAGCTACCAGAAGCTACATAGTTAGTTCACCCAATTATTATTTTGTAATTATGGCGGGAACAAAGGAGGAACTTCGGCTGAGAGTGGTGACTGCTTTGTTGTGACATCACAAAGTTCCAGAAGTCCTGACGGCTGGTTTTAAGGCTCAGTTTCTGAATACAGGCTGTGTGCATTTCTCTGTGGACTGAGGCTTTGATACTTTCACAGTATTAATATAGAAGCTAGACCTGATCTATAATCACACTACACATGGACAGAGACCTTTATACAATACGAGACCTTTTAAAACAATACATTTATAGCTATCGTTTTTGGTGTGGATGGCCCTTTAATCCAATTTGTTACCCTGATGCTATTGATATGTTTGCTGGTTTGCTCCCATGAGTCATATCTGAGGGTATAGACTCACCTGCCACCTGTATGGTCGTTGAGGTTGGAGGACTTGATTCATGTCTGGTGTGAATTCCCACTACAGGAGTATAGTCCAACACAGCTTCACCCTGCTGCAAAAAACTGGCTCTGCAGCTCTAAACCTGTGCACCTGCATTGACATGTGGTGATGCCTTTGTCAAAAATACTATCGTTGGGATGCCACACCCAACACAGCAGCAAGTCTGCGGTTATGGGATGTTTCCTTATCTCCTGAATTAATTCTGAGGCTGCAGAACACGAGGGCTAAATCCAGACACCAGCCCCTAAGAAATCATTTTCCTAATAGAAATCCATGAATGTACATGAGATCAGCAGATGCTCAGAGATTTATACCTGTATTCATAACAGCTAAACTCAAGGACTTTGAGAGAGTAGGATGTGGAGAAGGAAGGGTGGGGGCTTGAGGAGGTTAGAGGTATGAAGAGATGAAATATTTAAACCGACTGTATTTACCGAGATGAGTATGAATAATGAATACAGCAGCAGAAACGAGCAGTGTACATCAGGTACAGTTGTGTGTGTGTGTGTGTGTGTGTGTGTGTGTGTGTGTGTGTGTGTGTGTGTGTGTGTGTGTGTGTGTAAGGAGCTCGTGAGGCTACTTCGACAAATTGTACAGTATATTTTCAAAATGTATATGTGTACAAAAAGCCCTTGAACTACAGTTAACCTGTGGTCTTCATAAATCCGAAAGTGATCTCATTGTGTGTGTATGTGTGTGTGTGTGTGTGTGTGTGTGTGAGAGAAACAGGTATAAATGTACAGTTAGTGTGTGTGCACTTAGATTTCATGAGTTTTTTTTAAATATTAATTTCACGCTGGCACACATCCATCCCTCTTAAATGTCTTTCAGTAGAACATCAAACCTGTCTGACCTCTGACCTCGCTGCTGCAGACGAGCATTAAGAGAGTTTTGGCTGGAGAGAGAATATCATCAATATCATCATGTTTTTATCTCTGTTTTTTAAGATGATGTTCTGCTGCTATTATCTCACCTCAGTCAGACTGCTGCAGCTTTCTGTTCAGGCCTTGGTCATCAGCCGGTCTCCTACATAAACACGTCTAAATAACCTTGTAGTTCTGTTGTTGGACAGTTTTTACCAGCAAGTCATAACAGTGTGTTGACTGGGGTCTGGTTCTTAGCCAAACTGCAGATTGCTGTTGCTTACTTTCCTCTGAGTTGGAGGTTTTCCCGCTTACAGAAAGTTAACAGCATGTTGAGCTCGTCTCCTCTTACTTCCTCACTGAGAAATCTGGATCAGGCCTTGAGCCCCGCCCACCACCTGCTGGCTCCAGGTGGACAGGTGAAAGAGCAGAGAGTATCAAGATGGTGAGAGGAGGAAACATCAGAGAGACTCAGCCTCATGTTTGAGCCTCAGTCAGACCCAGACTCAGAGGAGGAGTCTGTTGAGACCAGAACCAGAGACTAGCAGACTGATCAGAGCAGTTAGCGCAGTTAGCATCTTTGATTTGTTGATCCTGTTTGTTAGTTTGTGACTGGCAGCGGCTGACACAGTGTTAGCGGTTGTGCTCATGCTAACTCTCCCTCTCTCTCTCTACACTGACAAGGTTCCAGGTTTATTTAGCCCTGCCTTCTGTTCCCACAAGTTGACAGGATTGGTTCCTTAGGTTTGTGATGTATGAAACCCTGGCTGTCTGAATCGGTTGTTATGAGACTGTCATTGGTTCACTGCAGTTCAAGGAGGAAACATTTAACTTTGGCAGTGACTGCTTAATTCACTCATGATATGTTTTTCTATCATGTGTATTCAAAGTTAAAAACATCATGTGCCATCACTCCACAACCTTCCCTGCAGTTTCCTGGATGCATCTGCAATGTCGATACTCGACACTCGTAACAAAGTTTTTCAACCCAATCACATCCGAAAGCCTGAAACCAATCAGCACGTAACCACAGACACAAAGAGAGTCTCTTTTGTGGGAGTGAGTGCGGCAGTGTGTCGAATAATCAGACGTGTTGACACGTATTACCGCCTAGCATTTCCTCCATCCGGGGCCGTGCTCTCCTCTCGTATTTTCTGCTATTATGTAAATGTGTGTCAAGTCCAACTTGAGAGGTCCCTGCTCTGTGAGTGGCTCTTCGGAAACTCGCATTAGTGCCGGTCAACAGCTCATCAGTTGGTGTAATTGTCAGCGCTGCGCAGCCCACACATCAGAACACAAACAAGCACCTG
The DNA here is from genome assembly GCF_002814215.2 of Seriola lalandi dorsalis. NCBI lineage: Eukaryota > Metazoa > Chordata > Actinopteri > Carangiformes > Carangidae > Seriola > Seriola lalandi. Next base: position 114,180 of record NW_019524856.1, on the reverse strand, counting down.
TACAAATGCACTGAGTCATATAGGCCTACGTGTAGCATGTGCTTTTAAAGGCTGTTTCTGTGGTTTCAAATTGTGCGTATGACTCTTTGTATAAGGGGTTATTCAGTCCAGCTTACACTTGCACACTTATTATGTTTTATTACTTATGTGCATCTGCCTCTTTCCTGGTAAAAGAATACACATGCAGGAGCACATGTATGTGAAGCCGTGACACACACACACACACACACACACACACACACACACACACACACACACACACACACACACGTAGACACACACAGGCACACGTGACTGAATGATTCTGCTGATTTAAAGGCTGTTTACGATGGAAGTAGACGCCAAAAGATTCAAGTGAGCGACTATTCAGTCTGTAAGTTAATATTGGAGAGGCACCGATTTTTTAATGGCAACATTAGATTTGTGCAGCCGTGAGGAAAGAATCCTGAACGTAGCAGATGGTGTGAGCCTTCAAGAGGAAGAGGATGAGGATGAGTAGATTTGAGCCGGCAACAGGGATTCTCTCGCTTGTAATTTTTAAAGGCACTCGCTCTCACGTTTCGCAGTGTGAATCTCCTGAGTGCAGGTGTAGTCTGTTCAGTTTGAACTGTGAAAAGTCATCCTATGGGAACGCTCCTTCTCCTTTCAAAATAAAAGGCCGGCACTGGCTCTCTGCTCTGCGTTATTGTAAAAATGATAATATGTTTTCTGGACCTCGCTGCTCTGTGATGGCCGTTTAATGCGTCTCATTCTGTGGACACTGTCTTTGTTGATGGTTCGACTTCCCTGGCTCACACCCGGTTTCCTGCCGTCTCTCAGCTGTTACTGTCGAGTTGTGTCCAAAAATTATTAAAAATTCAAAAATACTAAGCACCAGCTGGAGAAGATGCGAGCGCAGATCAGTGAGCACGTAGAGCTGCAATATTTATCCAATCAATTATCAGAAAAATAATCTGCAGCTGTTTCAAATGGACTGCATTTACACACACCAACGCCGGCGGAGCTGCAACACAAAGTGCTGGCCGGTTTGTCAGACTGTTTTCTGAGTGATCCAATAAAAAAAAAATATATATATATATATATATATATATATATAACAGATTACATGTAAACACTCAGACAAACCAAATCCCTCAAGGTTTGGATGGTGGGTCCAGGTGGGCGGGGCTTGGTGACTGCTTGGTTGTGACATCACAAAGTTCCAGAAGTCCTGACGGCTGGTTTGAAGACTCCGTTTCTGAATACAGGCTGTGTGCATTTCAAAGAACACATGGGCATATCACTTTATATAATATGGTACCTTTAATGTTGCTGTGACCTTTTGACTGTGTGAATTATTTCATTTTCCAGTTCACTCTCAAAAATGTTTTTTTCACTAACACAGTCAGTGCAGTGATGGAGCAGGTTAAGAACTTACTCTGGAATTTCTTTAATAAAAGACAATCTGTTATGAATGTATTCTTAAGGAGACTGTTATTGACATTCCTTGATTCATGCAGCTCACATATTTTTCTCTCACATACAACAACAGAACCTGCAGCAGAGTATGTGTGTAAAGGGAAGTGCAGATCTTGAGGCTAAAGCAGCAGCAGAGTCAGGGTCAGACACTACGAGGCCTCGGGGCAGAAAATTCATTAAAAGTTAATAGAATTCCCATAAATTTAAAATTAAGGGTTAAAATGCCTCCAATTAGGATCACGCTTAATTAGAACCAGCCTGCCTTATTCCAGCCGCTTCACCATTTTCATTAAGTTGTCAAACACAACACTTGCTATTCCCTCTGGGGGCCCCTGGTCTTTGAAGGCTGGTTCTTTCCACTGTGTTCAGAGTGCTGCATCAGCCATACAACTACAGCAAGAAATAAGAGAAAAAGTCTTCCAGCAGCGACCCGTGAAGACGTGAAGCAGACTCCATCAGTGTCCACTTCCTCCTTGTGTGTGGCTGTAGGTGCCGCGCATCTGTGTGTGGATGTCGTGGGTGTCTGCTGTTTGTCACTCAGGTGTGTGTGAGCGTGTCTCTGCCTCTCAGAGATCTGCAGCTCATGCGGCCGCAGCGTTTCCAGCCTCCCGTCATGGTAAATAGACTCGTCGTCTTCGACGTAGAGGCGGGAGACAGCCGAGCTCCCTCAGATTGAGACGGATTAAAGTGGCTGCACCTCATGTATTTGGCGGTCCAGAGCTGGTGTGGTAATGAGTAAAACTGAGGGGGGGGGGGGGGGGCTGTGAGGGAGGGGTAGTGATGTATTAACTGCCCTCCTGTCCAGGTCCTTCCACTCCAGTGAACCAGGCCTATTTGCCTGCCAAAAGAGAAGCCTGCGGGGAGGAAGGAACTGATGTAATGGAGAGACTTCAGTGTCGTTAACTTGTGAGTGTCAGCGTTCCTCCTGATTAGTTGAGCCTCTCTCTGCCCTCTCTCCAAACCTGGAGCAGAAAACACAATACGTCAAAAATAACACTAATAATCTCCTCCGTTGGGAAACACGTGTTTCCTGTTTGATTCAATTTAGGTAAAAAAAAAAAAAACTTTTGTCTATATATTTATTTATTTATTTATTTTGAAGGGGAATTGAGGGGATTCCACCTTCCAGCCTGGTCTGGGACTAGCTTAAGGAAGTGACTGTGCACTGCTGTGTGTTTGTCAGACGTGTTTTACAGTCGTTCTTCCTGTTTTAATCAATCCAGCTGTCTACACATGTAGCATCAAGGCTCCTGTTTTACGCCTGTAAACGCAGTCCGAGTGTAATTTTACACTTTTTTTTGTGTTTTATGTTTGTAACTACAGTGATTGTGTGTTGCAGCTAACATGCTGCTCACGCTACGTCATCTATTTAGACACAGTGTAAAGTGAGATTTATTAAAGGTGCCATATTTGACAATTTTCACCTGTTTTATTTGAAGTGTTGATCCATAAGAAGATATATTTGTGGTTTTAAGAACCAAAAATCATTGCAATACACGTATTTCCCTTTATACTATATGGGACCTTTAAGTGTTTCAAACAGTTTGTCAGTTTTATAAGAAAAAATGTTTCAAGGGTGAAAACTAACTGATTATTTTGGCAAATACTTGTATGGTTCTTTTACCCGCCTCAGATAAAAAGCAGTACACACCCACTTCCCTGACCTTTGCAGTGGGAACCATCCAGGACTTCCTCCACATAATGGATTAGACAGTCCCAAACAGAGCTCCTGTGAATGTTGGCTCTTCATATCATCATATCCCAAAGTTTCAGTAGAATTCAATTACTGCTGTTAACATAAAAAATCCTGATCAAAACAAACATGTCAAGCTCATTATTTTGTCGGGATTTTATATTAAAAAGAAAACAAAAAACCTTGAAGTCATATGTACTTAAAATGAGTATTAAAAACTAAAGGAAATGTACGAAATCCAGTAGGCACATGTAGCATGCCAAGACCTACAAAAAAGTCTATTGCACCCATACCCTAAACCCAACAGGAAGTCAGCCAAATTTCCATTGCAATTTTGGGGTTGTTTTTTGCCATTTACAGTTTGTCGTGGCAAATTTTGACGAAACAGGAAGTAGTTATAACTCTAGCACACATTGTCCAACCTGGCCCAAACTATATATGAGTGTCCGCATAACGCTGCTTGCAGCTATAAATGTTTTTAAACTTTGTATTAAAATCAGACAATGAAAATCTCCCTTAATACACGTTGTTGTTGCACTTTCTGCTGGTAAATAGTAAAGTTTACTGTGAACTCACTGCAGCAGTGATGAACAGAGTCTTCTCCAAGCAAGAAACAACATGTTGATGTATGAGCTCTGAGAATACAGGTGTCAAAACTGACATAATTGGTGTAAAACAAAAGACGACTGAACAAATAAAGAGGCAATCAACAGACTAGATGTTTACACAGTCGACAGTGTCTCAGCTCACAGTACGGATGTGAAAAAAGTAATGGGAATTACGAGTTACTGACAGTTCAGATGTAGAAATAACAGTGGCAGGACAGATTCTGCAATGATAAGATAATAATACAGCGAAAACTTTTGCCTGAGTTTTCAACTGAAGCAACATGACAGGAAGTCTGTCAAAGCAGGTGGGTTTCATACATGAATGTTCACACACATTCAGTCACGTGTATCAGCCTCCAAGCATTTCAATCTTTTACTAAAACTTTTTTTAGTGTAACTTTGAACTGAAATTAAGGTCAATTTCATCTCAAAAAGGAAACATTAAGCAAATGATGATCTATCAGAAACTTTTAAAACTGAGTTTAGACCATTTCAGGGTCTCAATTTATTTAATATAATTTCAGAGACTTCTCCAGTACTTTCAGACATTCATCATGCTGTATACGTCTTGCAAATTCAAAACTCTTTACAACAGTCAGTTGACTTAGAAAACACCATTATGCTGACAGATAGGAGTTAACTTTGTTACCGTAGAGCACTTTAACAGGACACGCAACCGGGGAGAGTCTGCCTGGTCCCTGCTGCCAGGGAGAGATTAATGAAGGGGAGGGAGGGATAAAAAAAACACAAAACACTTTCCATTTCCTCTACCTGGTATCCCCACTGGAGCCTGTACTTAAAGAGAAGTGAGGTGAACTGTTGTGACTGCGTGATACGGATCACCGGTCCTGGGAGACAGAGCTGGAGCTCGCAGGAAGAGGTTTGCAGCAGCAGCTCCGCACCGGGGGCCGTCGGGGCCGTCTGCCTTCCCATCAATCCCAGGAGGGACCTAAACGGGGGCCCTGCACCGCCGACATCTCTGCCTCTCCAAGCCCAGAAGGGGAGCTTGACCTTCCCCTCTTCAGCCAAACCACCAGCTCTCACTAACTCCCCAGTAGTTCCCCGCCGCATGTTGTTTATTCATGTTTGCAGGTTTGTTGAATACAGATTCCATCAGGAAATTCTGGCAAGGTCACAGTGATGTCTCTGAATGTGAAGTGGAAGCTGCCGTCGTTTTCATACTCAAAGAGGAAAATTGAATACAAGAGGTTGTATTTTAGACCTGGGACGTCGTGATGTGCTTGACATTCAAAGGGGTTGAAGGGTTGGTTCACCCAAAATAGACGAGCCGTGCATGTCGCTTTGGTTTTATTTGGTTTCCAGATGTGTGGCTCTGAGATTTCTGCCTGAGGAAATCTGGGCTCTTATTCATCAAGTGGCTCCAAAACGCTCCGAGGAATTACACTGAAAATTAGCTTAGAACTAAAAATACTGAGGAGGACTTCTTACAATTTAAGCAAGAGGGGGGGGGGCTGCTCCAAGACGAGAGCATGACGTTGCTGTTTTATTACAATTCTCAGCCTCATACTGTATTTTTCTCTTTCAGTTTCCAGAATCAAACAAAGGTTGCGTTTTACAAAATTGCACATTCATCCCAGTCATTTCCAACGGCCTTAAACTTGGATCAAATTCATGTCACTGAGAATTATGTATGTATGTAGTCTGGCAAACTGAGACTGTCCTCCCATAGGTCGTCTGTACAGCAGGTTATAGTTAGGAACCATAGGAACCATAGTTACGTTTTGTTGACAGGCGACATCTAGAGGTCGCAGATATTATCCACGAGCAAAGGGAAAAGTGTCGGTGATGTAGAATAATGAGAGACAAAGTCCACGTTAGGACTGTTTATGTTGCTTCTATTATTCGCGACCTTCCATTGTTAGAGTTGTAACCATGACAACGAAGATCTTCCAATGTTGACCAAGCCATTGCCGTTATTGTTAGGTTGGAGGAGTGGCGCCATAAACTGGACACAGACAGACACACGGGTCACTTGGTTGTGGACCGAGTTGAAGCCCACATGGTCTAAATGCTCAGACTAAGTCTTCTGTCAGCAGGGATGAGGATGATTTCCATAGTAACAGCTGTGTAAAACAGGACTTGAACCATAACCCCTCCTTTCTGTGGCGACCCATACTCTGATATAACAGCAGAGGCTCCGGGACGGTTCGTTATATAAACGACGAGGACAGGAGATGACCTCAGAGCGGTTTACCTACTCCTGTAATCTGAGAGAGGAGCGCCGCCCATATTTATAGCTCACAGACAAACACACACACACACACACACACACACACACACACACACATGCAACTCTGTCGGTCTCTGTTTCTATCTCAGACCAACACACACAGAGACACACACACACACACAGTGCTGAGCTAAATGTGGCCTGTCATATAAAGAGCTGTGGTGCTTGTTGTTGTGCTGGTTTATGGGATGGAGTGATTTGGGCCGCTGCAGTGCAGTGGCAGCTGCAGAGTCTTCAGTCAGCCTTAAAATGGTGTCGTTTTCTATTAACCTCTGGGTGACACTGTTTAAGGTGTCCACATTATTAGCATTGTTTCTGTTCTTTTCTTTTCTTTTTCCTTTTTTCTTCTGCAGCTCAGCTCGCAATATCTTCACTCCCAAACCCCCGTCTCCTAGAAATTATGTTCCTATACTCCTAATGATGTAATATACTATTTCTAAACTGCAACAGCAAGTACGTCGCAGGCTGGATTATGTTCGGCGGTGACATTTTTTTTTTTTTTGAATGAATGAATGAATGGAGCAGTGCGGTTATTTACAGCAGCAGAGGTGCCAGGAGGTGGGTGG